>NW_024582968.1:150356-157167 GCF_018398535.1 Haplochromis burtoni | reverse complement strand
AAGCCTGGTGGGTTTGATTATGTTTACATTGATTCAACCGACCAGAACCTTAAAAAGAATAAAGAGGACAAGCCTGTCAACCACCAAGCTGGTGTCGTGGCAAATACCCTGAAGCCCTACTTTGAAAAAGTGAGAATAACTCCATGAGTTTCTGTTATTAGTGTGTATGCACTTTGAGGAAAGACAAAATTTATGTTATGTTTTTGTGGATTCTTTCCGGATGAGCAGCCACCAGATTCTGCATTCATTGCATACAATGATCAAACACCAAGTTGTAACGCACTACAAGAATATGGCCACAGCAAAGGTGGGTAGAAATAATTTTTAATAATAATAAAAATAACATAAGAAATACTAATAAAAACACACCTGATTTAAATGTGCTCTCCTTCACGCTCACCTCTGAGCATCAGAACCACAGCTTCTGTTATTCTCAGATCACTCAGCAAATGTTCTCTTCTTAATAATGACATGAGCTCTTTCATGTTCTTGTTCTGCAGGAGTTGTGATGATGGATACGGATAATGTAGTCTGGCTTTTACACAGCACACCAAAATTCCCTAAAGGAAATGAAAGCAATAATTTCTATCCTGTCAGTGGGAAAAGGTACGCACAGATATTTATGTGTGTAACACTGCCCTCTGATAAGTCTGCACAAATAGGTAAGGCAGCATGTCCAAGGTAATTCTTCATGTCTAGAGTGTATGTGAAGTTTTAACACAGTAACATGTACGTCCCTCATTTTACTTTTTTTCAGCTCAGCATCTTAAAGACATCAATGCTCATATATTTAAAAACCACAATCCTGAAAAACTCAAAGATTCTTCCAACATAAAACGAACGCTGCCCTACCATGAGGACTTGTCAGCCGGTGGTTTGCAGTTTAAACGCTTTGTTAAACAAATCTCAAACGAAAGTCAAGGTGAGATTTCTGCTTCATTCATTAGAGAAAATAGATCTTAAAACCACACTGTTTCTTTTGTGAAATCATTGTGACTTTCTGTAGTTTCCCCACCAAAGTTCTGAGACTCTTATTTATAAGGTGTGAAACATCAAGCCCAACACAGTCCTTTATTTTAACTTCTCTAATGTTTTGGCCTGTGAAACATGAGCTGGGCGACGAGTAGATCTAACTTTACAGAGTAGTTCTGTTCAAAACTCACTTTATTTAGATTTTAACTAAAAATAACTCACATATAAAATTAAATAATGATCCTGGTATGAAAATGTTGTGGAAGCTGTAAAATAAATCCTGTGAACACACATGTTATGCTGTAAGTTTGTATTGCCATGGAGACCTTTCATTAAGGTGTTAGTGTGACCCAGCCTCAGTGCAGAGTTAGTGCAGGGGAGTGTAGCAGCAGGGATCATATGAGGTCTGATGTTTGTAAAAGAAATCATTAAATAACAAGAGCTGGAACTTCCCAGAAACTCTCAGAAAGAGAAAGTAGAGTCAGGGTTGTTGTGAGCAACACTTTTCTCTTTCTTTTTTTTAAATTCTGGCTTATTGTAACACTGTCTGGTGGTTTCCTGATGTTTGTCTTTACTTTGGCAGAAGGAGATCTTTATGTCACCATTGCTGACACACTACAGAGCAATTTATACATCCAGACCTGGCGAAGCAAACCTGGCAAACCTTTTACGACTAAGAATAACCACAGCCTTTACAACATCAGGGAAGTAGAAACTGCTGCAGGTAGTTGGAACAATGGAAGTGATCATTCCAAATGGTGTGTTTCTGACAGTAAAGATTGGATGTGTGTTGGTGACTCAAACAGAGAACCATCCCAGTTCAAAAGGCCTGGTGGTGCACTGTGCATTAATAGAAAACCTGTGGCAGATGCATTTAGGACAATTAAAAAGATTACTGGCACTGATAGTGTCACTGACGGTAACACTGACTGTAACAATAACAATGTTGCTAGTACCCGTAAAAGACCAAGATCAGGTTAACTGCAGCAGACAATCGTCTCGGTCTTGTTTTCTATCTACGTTCACCAGTTTTGAATTTATTGTAAATTTATTTTATCAAAGTGAAGCTGACTTGAATCTGGTGCTGACATCGTCACTCTTGTCAGTGTTATCTAATGTTTCTGTGAACGATATGAAATTAAAAACATTTGATGGATATTTCACAGTGTGGTTCTTTCACCCATGGAAACCATAGAAATAAATGACTTTGCATGAATCCGTCTTGTTTTTACTCTGAGGTCCTGTTTCTGTCTGATGACGTTTAAACGTATTCAAACTAGCCCCTACAGTCAGACATCTTTATTTTTATGGTTTAGTAGATTTTGATTTGCCAAACCAGGTTTTATATTGAGATTTTTCTTCTGTAACAGGTCTTCTTTATTACAAAACAACAACTTTGGCACTTTTATTATTTATTTGTAAAGAAATTATTTTCACAGTTCACTTATTCATTTTTTACTACATTATTTGTTGGACTTTATGCAAATTAGTGCATATGTGATGTAGCGAACCCCCCCGAATGAAGGATGACACTTTACTGATGACGTTTTGAAGGTTTAATGGCAGTAAACCATCAATCTCACCGTAAGAGCTGGGGATGTATACATAGAAACAGCGTGTAAGCAAAATAATCCACACTCTTACAATCGTAAACCTTATAACATGAAGTTCGTTTCAACGTAACATTTAACAAATGTAGCGACTGTCACAAAAACATCTAAACGTCTCCTTATTTACATCATAACCATACCTTGTGCCTCTATCAAGGGGGCTGCTAATGACAAAAGAAATCACCATAGGCTCCGTTAAGCCATCACTTTTCTAAACTCCCGCGACTGCTGCTGAAAACTGCGCCAAAAACAGTTTTACAGGAAATCGTCCCATCAAAATAAAAGCTTCTACACACGGACAGGAAGTTGGTAGTAGAAAACAGGAATGAGTGCCAAAATAAGGTGCAAGGAAAGGCATTCAGGGTTATTTATGCAACGCGTTGGAACCGTCAAGTCACAGTTGCTCTCATGAAAGGCAAAGATTTTCCCTCTTTCAAGGATTTTGCAGAGTTTGTAGCACTCGAGGCAGAAATTGCATGTAATCCTGTGACTTCTTCATATGCACTCTATTCATGCAGCTCATCCTTGGAGAAAAGATACGTAAGGGAGACCAAACCAAACAGATCTGTGACTCAAGTCTTCACTACACAAGCCACAGTACAAGGAGAAAAAACTAAGTCAAATGACACAAGGTTAAAGGTGGCCTGCATGTTCTGCAAAGATGAAAGTCATCAGTTGTCAAAGTGCCCAAGCTTCTCAGAGAAGTCACTAGACCACAAACGGACATTTGTGAAGGAAAATAAACTGTGCTACGGGTGCTTAAAGGTGGGCCACAATGCCAGAGACTGTCGTCATCGCCACAAATGTGACACTTGCAAAGGACGACACCCCACCTGTTTGCACAATGAGAGTCACATGACAAATGAAAGGCCTCAGAGCTCTACAAACGTCGCTTCAACCACAGAAAATGACACCATGGCAGCCACAGCTCTGAATGTTACTAAGGTGGGTCAATCAGGTAGTACCTCCATGATTGTTCCTGTGTGGGTTTCCACTACTCAGAGTCCATCTAAAGAGCAGCTTGTGTACGCTTTATTAGACACACAAAGTGACAACACATTTGTCAGTGAGGAGGTAACTAACCAGTTACAAGCAGCATCCCATCCAGTTAAGCTAAAACTAACCACGATGCTGGGAGTTCACATGACAGTCAAAAGCCAGAGAGTAGCAGGGTTACGTGTGAGAGGTTATAATTCAGATGTTCACATCGACCTTCCACCCTCCTACACAAAGGACTACATCCCATTTAACTATGACAACATACCCACAAATGAAACTGCAAGGCAATGGCCCCATCTGTCAGAGATCGCTGATCAGATACCCCCTCTCCTGAGTTGTGATGTTGGACTACTCATTGGATTTAACTGTCCCAGAACTCTAGCTCCAAAACAGGTTCTACTCGGAAAAGACAATGAGCCATTTGCCATACAGACAGACCTAGGGTGGAGCATTGTTGGTGGCTCATCAGAGTCAAATGAAACTGAAACAAGTCTGTGCCATAGGGTCATGGTAAAGGAAATGCCTGCTGTAACACCAATGGACATGATCAATGTTCTTGAATCAGATTTCAAGGACACAAAGGCATGTGACAAAACGGTCTCACAAGAGGATCTCGTTTTTCTGGAAAAACTTAAGGAAGGGATAAAGAAAAATGAACAAGGATACTGTGAGATGCCTCTTCCATTCAAGCAAAGGCCAAACTTACCAGACAACAAAAGGCTTGCAGAGATCAGACTGGAACACTTAAGGAGAAGGTTGAACAAGGATGAGAACTACAAAAATGATTATGTTGCATACATGAATGACATAATTGAAAGAGGAGACGTGGAAGAAGTACACAACGAAGGAACACAAGGTGAACAATGGTACATCCCCCATCATGGGATTTACCACCCCAAAAAGCCCACAAAACTGCGTGTCGTATTTGACTGTTCAGCCAAACACAATGGAACAAGTCTCAATGATCATCTCCTCCAAGGGCCAGACTTAATAAACAATCTGACTGGCATTCTCTTGAGATTCCGGCAACATCCTATTGCCTTAATGTGCGATATAGAAAAGATGTTCCACCAGTTCCATGTCAGTGAGAGGGACCGGGACTATCTACGTTTCCTCTGGTGGAAAAACGGTGATACAAGCACACAACCTCAAACATACAGAATGAAGGTACACCTTTTTGGTGCGTCATCATCTCCAGGCTGTGCAAATTATGGACTGAAGTACTTAGCCAAAGAGCACTGCCACTCACACCCAGCAGGTTCACAGTTCATTGAGAAAGACTTTTATGTCGACGATGGAGTTACGAGCACAAACACAGTGAAAGAAGCAATGCAGTTGGCACAAGAAGCCAGAGAAATCTGCCGCAAAGGTAACCTGCGTCTCCACAAGTTTGTTTCTAACAATCACACTGTTTTGCAAAGTATACCTGCATCAGAGTGTGCTGTAAACATTAACATAAGAGACTTGACATTCAAAGACATGCCACAAGAAAGAGCACTAGGCATCCAGTGGAGCATTGAAAAGGACTGTTTCAAATTTGACAACACCTTGTACAAAATAAACCTGGTGATGTCAGAGACAAGTCAGTAAATTCAAAGATAACAATAAATGATGAGAAGCTTAACTGAGCATGGAAGAAGAAAATAACAAACTCTGTTATACCCGAGTCTCACAAGCACCTGTAGAGTAAGCAGAGATATGACTGAAAACCTTTAACTATGAATAACAGGGCCTTTTATGAATAGTATTTTCCACTGGCTTCCCCATGATGCTAAAATGAGATGAAGCTTGTGAAATTTTGCAAAGTGTTTTCTTTCCCTGTTTCCTCTTTTGATCAATAAAGTGAGAATAATACGAGTGATGAAAATAGATGTGCAGGGCTGGAGAAAGGAGGCAAGTGTCACAGTATTGTGTGTTGTCTTCATAGTTTTAGGTATGCGTAATGTCTTACTGCCCAAATGAAGTTATTTATGAAATGGAAATATATAAAATAACTGATAATAACAGTGTAAAATAGTGTAGCAGTGTCTGAACATCATCTATGACTATGTTGAAACGCAGGTGCAAAAGGTACCATAGCGTAGCTTTGAAGCACTTGAAGACCAAAGTTACTAATGTGTAATTCAGCACACCTGAATGAATAGCTCAGATGTTGTCTTACCAGTCTACATCAACATTAGTTTCATTTTTACAGGATATAGCGCCCTCACAATGTGAGCCAAGCAGACCAACAGTGAGGACAATCATCCAAAGGACGTCCTGAAAAAACAGAATAATAAAAAAAGTAATTTTAATACATCATCTTCCCTTTAGGAGAAAACAGAATTATCTCACTATTACTGGCTGCAGTGTCTTTACAGGTAATAACATAATGCAGTATCGCAGCATGGCTTGAGTTCACAGGTTATTCTGTGCTACACCAAATATGTCACCATCCTAATACAAACAGAAACTAACTTACCATCAGGCCGAGTGAAGAGTTTGTTAGTCCTCTGCTGAACTGACTCTTAGTTATACAGCTCCAGAATATGATTTATGTTAGGTCTAAACTCACAGACCTCGCTGTCTCAGAGACCGATCCTTGTGAACAAAGCAAGACCACAGCGCTTTTGTCTTTTACTTGCCGGCAAGGGAAGCCCGATCAGGGTCTTAGAGTTATAAGCCCTTCACCCAAACTCAGTCAACTCCAAACCTGACTTCCCTTACAGCTCCTTTTATTCGGTGAAAGCAGTCATACATCCAAGGCAAGCATGTGTGCGCAACATCAGCATGTGTGTGTATGTGTGCCATCTCCTGTCATACCATACATGGCGCGACCCTTTGACATCTCCAGTCACTCCATTTAGGGCATGAACTTTTAACAAACAAACATGTAAAAATCTTGTTAAATTTATAAAAACAGGAACTTGTGGTTTCTTGTGTGCAACAGAAAAACTACTACGAAGAAACTACTTACTACATGCAAAGGCTAAAACCTAATATGGATTAAACATTTTATCAGCTTGTGACTTTGCACAAATGACAATTTCAAAAGAATCAACTCTAAAAATTTGCACTGATGCATGGTCAAGAATTTTAAGATAACTCACACTGATATGAAAATGAATAAAACAGGAGCTTCTTCATTTTGTACCAGGCAGGAAACTTATTTGCTTGCTGTCAAACTACACTCAACAAAAATATAAACGCAACACCTTTGTTACTGCTCCCATTCCCCATGGGATGGACGT
>NW_024582968.1:149295-150336 GCF_018398535.1 Haplochromis burtoni | reverse complement strand
TGGGGGGCGGGTTCATTCCACTGCAGGGCAACCTGCCACTGCATGTGGCGAATAAACTTTGAACTTGAACTTGAACTTGTGGAATATTAAGTTGCAAGAAAATGTTATTACTGGATTTCCACAAGTGTCTTCCTATCACGGTAACACAGATAAATTAAAAATGAGAATAATACTTCATTATTATTATTATTATTATTATTATTATTATTATTATTATTATTATTATTATTATTTTACAGCATTTGAAACAAACTTAGCATCTGTGACAAAACCAAACTAATGTGTATGCAAATTTGCAATAATTAAGTACAACGCTGTTATAAAAAACAAGAGTCATAGGGAGAATATTTGAGGAAATTAAATATAAATCTACACTGATTTATAAGAATCATCATCTTGACTCACCAAACCTTTCTGCAGTTCCTCACAGCTGGAATCAATCTCTGCTGCCCCTCATATGATGATGTGTTGTACTTCATCATGTCCAACTCATCCAGAACCTCATCTGACATCTCCAGCATGCAGGCCAGAGCTGAGCAGTGGATCTCAGAGAGTTTCTTGTCTGATCTGTTCTTTGACTTAAGGAACTCTTGGATCTCTTGTTACACTGAGATGTCATTTATCTCCATCAGACAGTTGAAGATGTTGATGCTTCTGTCAGGAGACATTTTATTACAGTTCATCTCCTTCAGGTTTTTGATGACTCTCTGGATGACTCTGGGATTGTTTTCTGTCTGACATAGCAGACTTTCCAAGAGTCTCTGGTTGGACTCCAGACAGAAGCCTTGAAGAAAGCGAACAAACAGGTCCAGGTGGCCATTGTTACTTTGAAGGGATTTCTCTATGACTTTGCTCAGAAAGATATCCAGAGATGTTATATCCTTTTTTAGGAAGCCCTCCACCACCTCTGTCTTCCTATTTGTGTAACAGTGGAACATGTAGACTGCAGCAAGAAACTCCTGAATGCTCAGATGAACAAAGCAGTAGACTGGTTTCTGGAAGATCGCACACTCTCTTTCTGAGTTAACTTCAATAATTACT
>NW_024582968.1:100947-130143 GCF_018398535.1 Haplochromis burtoni | reverse complement strand
AGATTTTAACTAAAACTTTCACCACTAGGGGGCAGCGCTAGCTGAGACATGTGCTCCCTTTTTAGTCGCGCTCTGGCTTCACCAATAGTTTTTGCTTTTACTCGGTGACCAATTTAACAGTTAAAGTTTAAATTTAATCACGGCGCCATCTCCTGATTCAAAACAGTATTACAAGAAAGAAAAGCTCCGGTTTGACTTTGTTAATATCTCTAAAATCAACAAATGCTTTGGACATAAAGTCAGTGCAGTCGAGAGGTCATTATGTTGACCCGGTGATGTAAAAACAAAATAGTATTAAGTTTTAAAAATTTGAAATACATTTAAACAAATTAATGTGCAATCATTCATTTGTTAACGTGTAACTCCTTAACAGAAAAAAATGAGACCTATCTTTCATAAAACTGCTTCATGAATACCAAAAGTTCATGTTTGACAGCCTGAGAAGCACAAATTAAAAATGAAAAACCATGAAAATTTATATATTTTTTTCTGTGAAGGTTCTCAGTCATCCAGGTCATCGTAGTCAAAGGAGCTTGCAAAGAAAACCGTCTGCACTTATTTTTTTAATATTAAAGAAAACATACTGAACTACAATTGAGTCTACGGAAAACAGGGTCAGAGGTCAATAGCTCCCACCGCTGGCTGATTTTTGATCCCTTCACTGCGCTCTTGTTTTTCTTTCCACCCAGGTAGCGTGAACCCCGTCCCCCCAAAAATCCCATTAGGTACATATCACACACGGCAAGGGAAACGTCTGGAGTCCATTAAGGAAAACCCGGAGCTCTGAATCACTCCGCTCTCCTCCTCCTCCTTCAGCGTCGGCTCAGAGCATCCTCCCAACGCTTACATCCAAAAACCATCTCAGCGATATGATCTTTCCAAAGTGGAAAAAAAGCTCCTGAAGTGTGTTTAAAATTCTGACCGAGCAGCGTGAAGGAGCATTTATTCTGCTTGGCATCAAACAGCTGAGCAGGTTTGGTTTGGTCCCAAGCCGAGCCGAACATCAGCATTATTCATCCAACTCACTCCCAAACGCTCTGAGAGGACAGCGAGGGAGGTCGGAGGGGTTTATCGCACCGAGATGGTCTCTGCTCTGGGTAAACATACAGGTGGGCGAAGGCTAACTAAACACAAACGAGCACATTTTCCAGCCTGCAGCTCACCCACCATGATGAGGCGAGCTGCTGGACACACATGAAAAGACTCAAAAATGAAATCCAGACTTACATTCTGCTGCTCAGGGCATCAATCGGCCGTCCAAAGTGCGGCACCGGAGAGCAGAGCAAGAAGACAGCAAAGCACCACTGCTGCAGGACCGTCCTGGAGAAGAACATTATTTCTGCAAAGAGAAGAAACAAGAAAGTCATCTCTCTCATTTCACCAAACAGTAGTTTAACCCAAACACGAGAAGAAAAGTTCACAGGAAACTTACGTTCCCACAGCAGCACAGAAACAGAAAAACACAGAAAACGAGTCCTTTCTCAAACTGTCTCAGGAGAAAATCCAGGTGATGACACCTTTAGGGGGAAAAAGCAATCCCAACAAGCCAAAACTCATCCAGCAGCTCCTCTTTGGTTTGTTCCCAGTTTAAAGCCTCCTCATAGAGTGAGCAGGGAGGTCATCCAGCTGCAGCTACAGCGGTTAAAGGTGAGCCCGACTGCAGTGCTGCAGGTCGCTCTGATGGGAGCATTTGTTGCATGCTGCCTGAGAGCTGCTGCAGGTCAGAGACGGGAAAGGGGAGGACTTGTTAACAGAGAGGAGGACCTCCTCACGCCTCCTTCAGGGAGGGGAGCAGAGGAGGAAACATGGCAGGAAGGTGGCGCTCAAGCAGCAACAAAAGCAAGAACCACAGCTGGATCTACGGAGGTCAGTTAGTGCCAACAGCACAGAGTCTGAGGCCACAGACGGCAGCACATACTTACTAAAGTCAGTCATTCCTGCAGCTGCATGTCAGCCTTTCACACTGTCACTGCACAGGTATCAAGGTCTAAATCATCACAACAAGGATATTGTTGTGATGTAAAAAACATGAATGACATTTAAACACATTTTTAAAGCAACTTTTTATAACTTCAGACACTAGTGTATATATTCTGTGTCTAATGTAAGCTAATGTGTTGCACACTGAGAAAATAGCATCACACCTTTTGGATTTTAGTGGAAAATCAGCCCACACCCTACTCTGCATCATTTAATCACTAAATGATTAATTTTTTTTAATTAAATAATAAAAAAAATCATGTCAACCCCTCACAAAGCTCTTAATATCACCCGGTTTTCAGTATGACATCATAGCAGGAATATCTTTGTTAGGCCATGAGAGGCACATGAGCCCAACATGTTCTTCAAACCCTCCACATGTGAGGGGCAGCCAGTCAGAAAAACTGAAAGCAGAACATGTATTTTTTTTTATTTCTTTTCTTCAGTGCTGATCACAGCTCGACTGTAATTCGTTTTTAAATCTCAATATTCAGTTCAGTAAAACCAAAGGTGAAGTCTGTGATATCAGGCGATGGCAGCGTCGCTGCGCCTAAACTTGGTGATGGTTTATGAGCGATCCACTCTGACAGCGGGTGTCAGCAGCGACCGTGAGCCATCACTGGCCTTTAGACTCGAGGAGTTAGGTGGTTTGTCTCAGGTACGATGCCTCTGAGGACAAAATCGAAGGAGGGTGATGAGGTCTGGCAGGTTCAGCCCTTACCTGTCAGTGCAGCGAGGACGTGCACAGAAAACAAATCACGTGTATCAACACACTGCAGATCAGGACATTTTGAAACTATGAAGAAAGTCGAGCGGTCCATTATTGTTTCATATTGTTGTGAGTGAGACGCTATAGAGTCTCCGTTAACAAGTATGCAAAACTGTACTTTCATCTATCTTAATTTGCAAATGGGATGTAATTAAATTATATACATTTTGATAACATTTCACTGTAAAGTTCATTAACTTTTAATTCTAATATTTCATGGGCTGACTTGTTCTTAAGAGTAGAAAAGGGAAGTTTAACAACCTTAAAGTTACGTAAAATAAAGATAAAAATCCTGGAAAAGTTCAGATTCATCTGTATCTAGTGTAGCTCTGCAATAGCTCCATACGCCGTGCAGGAGGAGAGCTTACATAAGAGCGATGACAGTCTTGGTGGTCTGAGGCTGTTTGATCCTCACACATGAGGAATGTTTCCAGCTGAGTCGTATTTAACGTGATTAGATCAGATTAGATCAGATTCCTGTAATCAGGTGTAGAGATCAACGTGTGGGGACGGAGCTGCTGACAGAAATGATTCAGTTTAATTACAACAGATCAGATTTATAAGTCGGGAGAAACCTAACATGCAAATATGAGACTTACACTCTGGAAACAATACACTTCTGTATTTTAAAGCCTACTGAAGCAGCTGGTTTCCATCATGATGCTAAAAAAATACTCATAGTAAATCCATGGATAGACTGTATGAGAAAGATGGACATAGCCACCTAGCAGTTTCTAGACTCCATTTCGAAGCGTCTCCAAGGTTAACACTAAAGGAACCACAGAGGATTTCTACCCTGTGTACACTTTCCATAATGCTAGGCTACAGAGAGACTTGAACTCACGACACCTGGTTTACAAGACCAGTGCTCTAACCCCTGAGATATGGAGCCTGGTATGCAAGATGAAGCTCCACCCACCACACCTGGCCAGCACTCAGGTGAGAGGCCGCCTAAGATTTTCGGACATGCACAAGAGCTAAAGCAACACAAGAGTGAAGTTTAAACTGATGTTTCAAAATACATGTCCCACATATGAGATTATTATTATTAACAACTTAAGTTAGTTGAATTAGAGTTTTTCTTTTTTTTATGATTTTTAGACATTATGACCTCATTAAGCTAGTCTGAGAATTGGCTACACTGCCACTCAAGCTCTAACAACAACCTTTAAGAAAAGCCATTAAAACTGTTAATATTTGTGACATATTAGCAATTTCAAATCTGATGAGCCAAAATGAAGCAATGAATTTTGAATTCTATTGAAGGTTTGGCAGAGGAGTTACAGCTAAAACACGCGGCACGTCATCCTGAAAGCAGAAGAAATTGTTTATGGTTTGTGGATTGAACGGCATATTTGTTTAAAACAGCTTTGAGTAACGATGTCTTGCAAAAGCACCGGATTTACATGTTTTATTTAATTTTGTCCGAGAAATGTGCATAACACACCTGATGTAAGCTGAATTTATACTTTTAACTGCTGCTTTTTTAAAAAATAAAATCATTTAATCTATGAAATACATTAACAGTGCAGTTTTGCAGTGAAACACATCAATGTTCTGATCGCTGAGAAAACTAACAGACCTGTTGTACTCAGTATTTATATATTAGATGATCAGAATACAAATCTATACATCAACCTTCTGGCTTCAAGTGGAGCCCCCAAGTTTCCTAAGTTAACCCCCACATATGTGAGAGCAAACAAGAGTAAGTCAGACAATCACGGCGGGCAGCAGCGCCATCGCCCTACCCTGCTCTGACTGACACTCGTTGAAATATCAGCAATGTGTTCCAGCTGTCGCTTCCCACAATTAAGACCAGATCTCACAGAAAAACGCAGCCCAGTGCACACTCAGTGGGTCTTATCTCTGTGGCGGGGAAATCACTGGTGGGAAAAAATGTTTACTCAAGCATGTGGCATCGACTTTTCGCATGTTTGAAGCTGAGATTTATGTGCAATTGTACAAGTTTTTCTAACCCAGCGCCATGGAAACGCTAGGTTTGAAGCATGATTAGAAACAATAGACAGGAGATTGATGTTACTGACGTTTCAGCCAACTGACGTCTGAGTGCACACAAACATTTCTTGGCTTTCTCTTCAGGAATGTTAGCACTGATTCCCAAACAGGAGTTCCACTTAGATATAATTACAGTTTATAAATTATCCTTCATTGTAGCATGAATCCACCAACAGCATCAAAACCACATGATCTACACTACTGTGCAAAAGTCTTAAGCCACCCCTCATTTCTTTTTATTTCTTTGAGCTAGACTTTGTGTATTTCATTTTTTATTTTATTTTTATTTTCTTTAGCATTACTTCCCCAGGCTTTCACAGTTCTTCTTTGGACTCTGGCTGCTTTTCGACTCATTTCAAGTCCAGTCCTTGTACTGACCATTTTCAGAGGAATTATTTTTTGTTGTTGTTGTTGTTAAGCCCATTAACTCTGACCTATGGCTAATTGAAGCATAAAAAGACTCCTAACTAAAGGGATAAACCAGTGTTGTGTCTACATAGCACAGAAAACTAAGCAAATAACAGATTTAAAATTGTATCTTGAGGCTCGTTGTTACTAGCATCAGAAAAACACAGTGTTTCTTCCCATTTCTTTAGCTGAATCTGTGAAAAATGCCAACGATAACACAGTTTGACATAAAATTGTATTTTTGCATAAACAAGGTGATTCCCAAAGAGCTGTTAGCTAAAAACCTAGCATATCTCAGCACGGTGTGAAGTGTCAGTTAAAAAAGGGAGGAAACTAGACAAGTGAAGGACAAAAAAAAGAACGTGAGGCCTAAAAGACTTTCTACAGCAGATGAAAGATATCTGAAAGTCATGTCAATAAGAAAGAGGAAAACATCCAGATAAGATCTCAGAGATGCATTTGGACCATCAGCTGATCAATCCATGTTTGAGAGGTATAATAGTGAGTTCTCTAAAGTCGACATCCAAACTGCATGAAGCCACTGTGATAAAACACAAGGGTTTCTAAGCTTCATTTTCACATCTCAATGTTAGCATTTTAGCCTCCACTAGATTGTTTTTTGGAGACAGAAGCATCCATGCTGACCTGTTTACAGATGGCCTAATACTTGACAGTGTTCAGGCTCTCTGCACAACAAACACCTCACTGAGCATGTGCCAGAAAAGTAAATGGATGCTGGTTTCTGTAACTCCTCATGTTTGTCCTGCACTCCTTCTTCCTCCTTCTCTCTTAGATGTTTCTTCTCTTGTCCAGCCAAACAGATATGAATAAATAAAGCTAAAACATCCTAGCTGGACCCTCCTTGAGTTACATGCAGACTCTGTCTTGGCTGGCTGTCTGTATTTAAAGAGCTGGACCTGGGTTTATGTTGGGACAGCTTTAATCAGTGTACCAGCTAACCCGAGCCTTCATCAGCTCCTCTAAGCGTAAAGAGCAGCATGAAAGGTGAAGATTAGCCCACTGTGCGCTCTGAAAATGTTTAGCTAACATTACTGACAGCCTCCTGGAGTTTCAGAAGAGCTGCGCTCCTCCTTCATGCACATATAGATATTTATCAGGGCTTCCCTGCAGCACGGACTCTGAGTCTAAGGCAACTGGTGCAGTTGAGTCAGGCTGTGTTTTCAATTTACCCAATTATCACAAACATTTTGGCTTGGCGACTGTGGTCTATTGATGCGTCCTTGATTTTTACCCAGAAATAGCAGCTTCACTGTAAAGGTCACTGTATGAACATGAGAAGCACACAATGAACACATTATTTGTTAAACCTGCAGGCTGCCAACATGAGCCCTGGACGCGGTGATGCAACAGAGCTTTCTGCTGCGCTTTTCATTCATTAGTGATCATAAACAGAATCCATTGTTCCCTCCCCAGTCACTGCTCGCAGTATAAAACAAGTCAACATTTGATGGTGAATGATTAATGCCAGAGGGAATCAGGGGAGTCGTTTTCCCCACAGTTTGTCTGCAAATTAGTCGAGTTCCTTCCAGTTTATGAGCTCCTCTGGTTGGAGCTGATTCAGGAACACGAAGTCCAGCAGATCCTCTTTACACCAGAGGACAAACAGAGGAATGCCATAGGTCTGTGGCGGGAACATGTCCATGTCCCTCCTCCTCCTCCAGAGGCTGGAAAGAAAGCTCTCATGTGCTTTTGGCCTGTGAAAGCCACTTTACCTGCATGTAAACAGGTACAAGAAAGAAAAAGTATTTTCCTGGCAGCAAGCAGCCTGTGGGGTCTGAGCCAGGAAAGCTGTTTTACATTCACAGAAAATTGCTGGGTTTTGGCAGAGCACCACATACACAAAACAAATGTCCGCTTTTAATCTGTGCGACGGCGCCCCGCCTCCCCTGCCTCTCTGCTTTTGAAAACAATTCTACACACAAAGCCATGTACTGTTGGCGTGCACCCCCATCCACGGCCCTGACTCCCTCCTGAGAGCCCCTGCATCTCCTATAAGTCGTCACAACACAGTCAGGTGAGGGGTGTCTAAGGAGATGCTCAACAGAAAACCTGCCACAACACTGAGGAAACATTTGGACTCTGCTAGAGTAGCTTTGTATGGTTCACAGCTCAAAGTAATCCTTCTTTATCTCACACCAGGCCTTGGTGCAGCCCAGTGGCTCTCCTGACTCTTTAAAACAACTTCCTTCCACCCAAACTCTGATAAGCACGCAGTGAATTTCCAATCGTGTCAGCTGGTCATGAGGTCGGGGTGGGGAGTAGAAAACTCTGGGAATCTGTCTGCAGCAGCTCTCATAGTCAAGGAATTACTGTTTGTGGTTGGACCACGGTGGTGGAGCATGTGTTCCTGTGGTGGGCGTGGGTTGTATAAAGTGAATGAGAGTAAAACAAGAGGGTGGGAGGCTGAGAGTTTCTGTCCATCCAAATACAAACTGTACATTCCTGAATTCCTCAGGTCAAACATGTCACCGCTGAGCGAGGACAGGGCTGCGAGGAGGAGGAGGTAAGCCAGAGGTCAAAATGAGAGCGAGGGGAAGGCCACCCCTGAGCGAGGGAGAGGTAGCGACTACTCCTGGTCTCTTCATCATCGCTCACTCATCTTCATCCATCACCCTTCCCCGCGGCCTCCATTCCTCACAGCGAAAACTCCTTTGTGATTTAGGGCGAGTCTTCCAGCTACCATCGCGCAAGTGCCATCACGTCTGTTCACAGTGTGAGGCCAACTCTTGTTCACAGGAGTGTTCATGCCTCACTTCAAGGTGGAATAATTACAAACACACACTCGTTCCAGTCAGCTGCACGACATTACACAGCCGCACAAAAATAACTCAATCAAACTTATTCATATGTTATTAATGCACAACACCAGCTGTAATGTTACACCACCCACCAGTAACCAGGACTGCAACCCAGAGACACCTGTCAACACCGCCCGCCAGTGATGTCAGACATAAGAAGAAAAGCTCCATAAAATTTTACTATTTTACTATTCATTATCTATGATATTTTTTACATTTACTATTTTATTATTACAAACAACACATGCACAGTAATGACTTGGTATGAAGACTGTTTCGTAGTAAGCTAATAAATAACCTGGTGACGTAAAAAAGAAAGAAGGCTGCTGCGACTAGCACTGTTAGAGCTAGCCACTCTCCACAAACTGATAGCAACACTTAAATCACAAGAACAAGTGCAACAGACTCAAATTAGCAACACATTCTTTTACTACTTTAAACTACATAGATATGTTTGACTATTTCCATTCAACAGATTGTCTCAAGCTAATGTTATCATTAGCGTTACTATGTTGCTATTATATTTGGATGATATGCACCTGTAGAAAAACAATCTAGAAAATTAGGAGCAATAAAATAATTTTTAACGTACAAAGAAGAATATACAGGTAGTTGGGTTGTGTAACCACACTGGGTAAATCTGCCCCCTTGTGTTGAAGGTTGAAATTTTCCTCATGTTTTTTTTTTTTACATAAAGTACCCCTACAGAGTGATTTTAATCAGATTGAAATGATGGTAGAATATTTATTCTATATCATCTACATTTTAAATTTTTTTGAATAAACCTTGTGAAAAAATGCAATTGCTTCTTTTTCAGTTATTTTTCCTGCCCGCTGGATGTCCGTGGGGTTGCTGCTGTTCGTTAGCTCTTTAACTGGGCACGAGTAGCCTCCACAGTTGGTTTTAATAATCCCCTAGACTGCCACTTTCTTTGTCATTATGTAACAGCTGGATCCTGAAATATTCTAAAGACATTAAGTGAAGTTTTGTTTACATTCTTGCATAGTGTATATTTTTATAATGACTTCTCTGCACTAATGTAAAGTTTATGCAGGATAGTTTCATATGTGTCGGGACTGATAAGTTCTTATAGTTTTTACAGAGTTGTGCTGTTTTATAAAAATACATGGCATGGGTGTAGTCTGTGTGGTTCTGTGAATGATAGAAAGGCTTGAACGAAGTCTGCAGTGGTAATGTTGTAGGCAAAGAGAGCTGTGTTCCTCAGTTGGCTTTATTAATCGAAGCCAACTGCCTGTTTTCACTGATGTGTCATCTAAACTCCCACCAGGAGCCAGCAACTTAAAAAAACGATATCATACGTCAGCACAAGTAACTGAAGAGGAAGAGCAACGCTCAGCAGAAGTCATTCCTGCAGTTCTCTGGCATTAACTCTCAGCAGGATGAATGTTACAGCAGCATAGAGCTCCGAACACCAGCATCATGGAGAGACCAGGGGAAGGCGCCTGCTGTCTGCCTCTCAGGCTCTTAGGGTGAATTTTGCAGATGTCCCCACATGGGTGTGCATAATCTGCTGGTGTGTCACTCTTGGATCCCACCAAGGCAATCAAGTCCCTAAACTCAATTAGATCTGATTATGGTTAGTGCTGCACTGCCAGCAAACTGGATTAGAATATGGAGAGGACAGAAAGTGGTTTTGAGCAGTTTTGACTTGCTAAACAGTCTTTATGGGTTTAGGCTTGTGATTAGATTAGCATTTAAAGGGAGACACTGAAGGTATTTGACTCTCTAAAGCAGTCTTTAGTACCAAACTGTGCTGTCTGTGAATATGTCTATGATAACAGGACCACCTGCTTGTATTTAGTTTGGATTACAGGAAGGATGAATCACTATCGGCAATTCTCAGACATTAGGATCCAGCAGCGAATGAGCGTCCCCCACAAAACAGAAAACAGGCTAACTGTAAAATTTTGGTGAGAAAACAAAAAACAACAACCCAAAAAACCTCAAGAATTCATTAAAACAAACTCATTAGTGATGCAGTGTGGTGATCGATCATGAGCACCACAGAGACATGAGATAATAAGCTCACTAAAAACCACAAAGAGCATAAAGAATGGACACAGCTTCTAGGTCAGAAACGTAAAGCCAGTGCAGAAATGCCTTTAACCTGCTTTCTATTCTACCAGATGGTGAACGCTGTGGTTGCTGTTACACCCCTCTGAAACCCCTATTCTTTTTGCAGTGGCTGTGCAAGAGTCTGCAGGTGTTGCCTGGGCTGAATTGATCATTGAGGTGTTGATAAAGACATGTCTGATACAGACTTTGGAGAGGCACACCAGTTTTTGTCTTCATGCTCTTTGCAATACAAACTATTTTAGCAAATGTAAAATAAAACCTATGCTTTTTGAAAATTTGATGTCAGTACTTATGTTTATATTGCGGCATGTTTATATCATAACATAAGATGGGGGCTCATCCAGGATATTTTGGACTCTATTTTGGATATTTTTGAAAAGATTAAAAAAAAATATTTTTTTTTTAGTGGGTGAGTGATGGTTACAGTGTTCACTGTGATTGAGCAAACTCTCATTAGTCGATATGTTTCAGGCATCAAAGCACTTGTTTGTTGTTTTCCTTTATTGTTTAAGTTTATCATGTTTGGAGGTTTTCCTGGGGTATGCTTCAGAGTTTGGTAGACTACATCTCTGGTCTGCTGCCTGCTCTCAAGTTTTCGTTTAAAGTTTCCTTGAGCCTGGTACTCTACTGAGGAGTAGGTAGGTAAAGTTTTTTGTTGATGGTGTATTTGGGAGTTGCTCAAAGTAAACCAGTGGCACTGAACTCTGCAGGAAATAGAGATCAGGTTGAGACCACGCATTATTTATGGTCCTATGGCTGAAGCAGGTGGGCCTTATGTTGAATTAGCATATAGTATGTAGTTGTAGCCATGTGTATAGATCTAGTACACCAGTGTTGATGGATGCTAAATAATGAGGTGATTGCTTTGTGCTGTTATCTTTAGTGCTGTGGATAATCTAGCTACTTTTGTTGGATCACTTGTGAGTGCTGTTGGCCAAGTAATGGAAATAACACTTTGTGGTGCTGAGCCACTCTTGTTGAGATTATTGTGTAGAAATGGCTTTTGTAGTAGTTTTGTAGTAGTGGCTCCATTTGTAGTTGGTTGCTAGTATGCTCCCCAATTGGTTGGGGCAGATGATTGTTGGGGTTTTCTCTGTTATATTATTGTCTATCTGTCTTAAACTATAAAGCTTGTTAACCACACCTGGTGAGGCGTGGATAAAGACATAGCTCAGGCTGACTTTGGAGAGGCACACTAGTTTTTCTCTTTATGGCCTTTGCGGTACCAACTATTTTAACAGTAGTAAAATATAACCTGTTTTTTTTTTCTAAACTTTTGAGTCAGTCTCCACGTTTATGTTGGTCATAACACTGCAAAAAGACTTCTGGTCCTGTCAAAGTACAGTATATAAGGAAAAGAGCTCTGACTTAGAACTTTACTAAGCTTAAGGACTGTCGCTCAGTTTGGATCATACTGAACAAAATATAAAATCTATTTTATAGATCTTGGTCATACCGATTTTCAAAATGGAGGATGCTCATTGGCTAATGACAAATTGTTAGCCAATGAATGGTCTTTTTTACAAACAGACCAACCCATCTCATCACATCCACACTTTTGTAATCAAGGTGGATGGCACAACGCTCAGATTTCAAAACTCCGCTTCAGAAATTAAATGATGAGGTTATTTTTTTTTACTTTTCTTCTGTCCTTGACCTAAGTATGAAAATAATGTCAAACTAAATAATTTAAAAGAAGACTCTTCACTTTTCATTTGAAATACCACGCTGAAAAACACCAAAACACAAAACATGCACATAGGCAATTCAAACTTTTCATCATTGGTAAAAGAGATCTTATAGAAACAGAAATATGCAGTCGTAATATAAAAGTTTCTCCTGTGTGCTATGGTTACTGGTTGGTGGGAAGTCTGAAAATGTTAATAAGTAAGAAAATAAACTCCAAGTTTCTCAGAAGTGGAATAATATATCTTTGACTCATGTGCCAGTCACCTTTAGCTGCAAACCAGGTTTTCCCTGGAATTCACATACAGTGGAGTGTTGTGCAGTAAAACATAAATAATCTGACAGGAAAAGCATAACATGAGAATTGGATAGGAGTCATTCTTCGGAGAAAAGCTAAAAAAATGTTCTTTTTTTTCTGATTCACAGGATGAGAAAGGACACGAGTCTCTGTGGGACTGTGACGGAGCACAGTAGAAAAAAAATCCACTCCCTTCAGTCTTTCCTTTAGTGGTGGATCATTTTAAATCCTCATTGTATTTAACAGCTATTTTATAGTTTAAACTGATGGTGACAGCATTTCTTCTCAATGAACACAAAACCCTGCATTATCTTTCTGCCATGTTTTGTAAAATCACATATTGCTTTATTATGAGCTATGATTTCTGACAGATGTTCATACACAAAATGACCACTACCTCTTCCTCGCACAGACCACATTTATACTTCATATATAGTTGGTAGTTACTAGCTGTCTAGTCTATTCAGACTGGTAGCTGTTATGAAGCACACATGCTCCATTGTCCCTACTATGCTCAGTGTCACAGTTTTGTACTTAGAAAAATAAATTTAAAAAAGCTACATGGATGTAATAAAGTCACCAATAAACACAATAACCATGCTAATATTTAAGTGTTTCAAATTTCTGTCCAAGTACGGTACAGTCTTTTGTCCTTTAAACAGCACCTCAGCATGCCAACACACTCAAAACTTTGTCCAAACAGGTTCTCTCAGTTCTTAAAGACCCAATCTTGACCCTATCAGACCGGCTCAGGGGCAATAATCAGTGTTATTGGTTCTGGGTCAGATTTTAATTGTTTTTTATTATGCTTTGTTCTCTTTGGACCAGGATAATTTGCCATCAGAGCCATCTCTTTCAAATAAATGTAACATCCACCTGGTCATTTGTCTAGATTTACAGGTAGGAGCAGGATTATAATAGCTTATAATACATTTCTAAATAAGAGTCATAAATACATTTTTTGCATTATATTATTTTATATTAAAAGCTATTCTATAGTTCTATACAAAGATTTGGACATTAACGTAACTTCAACTCTAACCCTGTCCTCAATTTGCTGTTCAGAAATGTGGTGGATAAGACAGAATTTTCTTTCTATGAAGGACTACTCTGCAGACAGAAGCACAAACCCAACATCTTGGTTTCTTTACTCTGTTCAAAGTCGTCTCCGTCCTCCTGTGCACATATGACAGCAATTAATTGTTTTGCATTTTGTACTCACCAGTTTTAGAGTTCCTGTCTTCTTCTGATTCTTCTGATTACGAATCCAATGAGGAGTTGTAAAGAAAATCAAAATTTCCTCACTCCTCTTGTCATTAGAGGTGTTCCTCTGAAGAGAGAGGAAGGTTTGTCGGCGTCTGCCGGAGTGTTTCTGCTCCTGAAGGTTTGCAAAGCCTTATAAATAAGGTTAAGCCCTCCTGTTGACATCATATGCCGGTCACTGCCATCATCACCGCCTCATGGTAGCAGCAGAAGCCATAAGGCTGCATATATAATTAGATGGATGAACTTACTCACTCGATCTGCTCTGCACTCCTCCCACATCCCTTCATTTTAAAAGAGGAAACACAAGACACCACAACTTCACTTCAATTCAGAGTCAGATCTAATGACACATGTGAGTGCTCCTTGTTGTGTTTGGTTCCCGGCCAGTAAATCTGGTTTCTTCTACCAGTTGTGGTTGTTTTACTCTTGCTTTGTTAAAAATTTCAGTGTTTTTTACTTTTCTGCACGTCACTGAGGCATGCCAATAAAATTAAATATTATTCTTTCACCTTCTTAACCTTTACTTAGGCAGATTAATATGATCATTTAAAAGCCAGTCATGAAAACAGAATTGAGACAAACCAGCCGAGGTGGGTGTTGTGTCTGTTTTTGTCTCGGTTTTAATTCTACTCTATTAAATAACGACCCCCTGCTGCAGACTTTTGTTTGCCTGTCCGGAGGCGGGAGGGAAAAAAGAGAAAAGAGAAAGAGCTCCAAAACATGGTAGTAGTGGTTTTGTCCGTCACGCCTTCCACTGCTTGCGTAGCATCCCTCCTAATCTCCAACACGAAAGCAAAGCGCTCGGGTTTCCAGCCATGCCATCTGGTCTGAGGTTCTCTATGTTTAGCAGAGGGTCGTGGTTTGAGGTTGTGAACGTCAGGTCAAACACTCCATCGCAAGTCGAAGCCAGACGTTGCCTGCCTGCCATTTCCAGTGTGCCAGGACTGGCTGCCGGAGACGCCAAACAGTATTTACTGTACACGGCTACCTTCTGTTCCCCACAGAAATGCAGCAAAAGTCAATTTGTGTCTCTGCCGGGAAAGTCTTCATAGCGCAACCATGTAAGCCTTCACAAGGAATATGGAAGTGTTAGAAATAATTTTGTTTTAAAAATAAAGTTTCTTTTTAACATTAATTGTAATGTATGCTCATCGTAGAGTTGATACACTCCTCATTAGAAGGATATAAGCACGTGTGAAGGGTTAACTAAGAGCGATAGACAGTAGTTATGTGTTGAAGGTAAATTACTATTCGCTTACACAATACAGTTTCAGACAGGACAGGTTGCTTGGCCTTGGGTGTATGACAACAGGGTGCTCTAGTCAACAAGAAATAGAAACTTTGTTGTGTCAGTTAAAGCTGACATCAGCGTGGAAATAAAACATCCTTGGTAACAACTGTAAGGTAGGGAGGAATTTTCTCACACAGGACAAGATCCCTGATCCCTGTCAAAGACTGTTACCATGCAGAAGGACCCCGAGGAGAACAAATCAGGGAGCGTTGAATCTAAACCATCAATAGCCAATCACAAATATTTCCTGTTTCCATATGTCTAATATATATTTTAAATTATCAGCGCCCCCCTGCAACCCTGGAAAGGATAAGCGGAAGCGAATGGATGGATGGATTGATTATCAGTTGTACTTCACTTCTCTGTGTGCAGACTGCCTGGCGTCCACAGCCTGAAGTCCACGGCTATGCAAGCCGAATCTTTAACTGCCTGATAATAAAATAATGTGAACTGCTAGATTGTTTCCTGAACTTCTCTCAGCAAAAAAGAAATACACAAATGTTCCCTAGTAATAAATATGCACCGTTTACTCCAGATTTTATATTAAACATCGCTGACGATGGGAAATCAGACATGTGGGACTACCTGCTGTGGCGACCCCTTCTGAGAAAGCAGAAGAGGTCTAAGCAAAGCAGTTTTAAATAGGTAAGGTTACTGTAAGTAAAAATGACAAAATCACGAATTAGGGACTTGATTTGATACGTATGTAAGTCTTTTCTGTTTTTAACTAATATTTACTTTTATTGATTTTTATGGCCCTTTCTGTGGCACTTTTTAGAGTGTAGTATTTTTACTCTTTATCATGCTGCTATTGTGAGATCAGTATCTAACAGATAGAAGTCCAATTTTGACTAATAACCGCTGGAATGAGTATCGTAGACATGACAACAGTTATAAACTGAACAGTACACTGTGGTCAAGGCGAGCGAAAAATTCTTACAATGCTACTAACGAAGGCGTAACAGGAGGTAAGCCTCTCACACTGAGCTGTAAGCATGCAAATGCAAATAGACGACCACACTTGGATGAATGATTAGATTTTGAGATGTGTGTCATTTATTATTTTACTATAGAATAAGAATTTAGTTCTTCTATTGGCTGTATTTGTTGGTCATATAATTTTTTACACAGTTAGAAAGCAAAACTTCCCAGTCTCTTCCTCACAGTGACCAGTAACAGTTTTTTGATTTACAACCCTAACCCCCTAACCCTAACCCTGTGCTGATACATAAGCAGGTACCTGAGGTCAAGGTATCAATACTGTACAGAAAAAATTGGATAAGAGTGCCACTGGTGCCTTTGAGGTTTTTGTACCTGAGTGGTTGAGCAAATACAGTATTTTCTGAGTGCAGACGGTGCTGGGGGAACCGTAGTTTAAGGCTGAAATCATCAACTGATTAATCAATTACTGGATTGACGGAGACATAATGAGAAGCTATTTTCTCAAAATCTCATTTTTGATAGAATGAGAAATGCTTTTGTCTGCTTTGAGTACATGTGCACATTTTTAAAAAAAAAAAAAACTACAGTCGTATTCACCTGGGACCAGCATTACGTGGTGACCTAGAGTAATTTATGAAAATTGTGCAGGTCATCTGTGATCTAGATCTTGTGCAAACCTGCCATGTCTATAATGTGCGAAGTCAAAAGGCCACTGCAAATTACTTTCCATATTTCACCAAACACAGAGGTCCTTTCTTCTGCCCCTTTCCTGCCTGAGAACAACAGAAGCTGTGTTGACATTTACAGCTTCTGCTACATTACACTGTTTTGAGCGCAAATTTGGGAGGAATTGTGTCGCTCCCATCAAGGTGACTGTTAATAGAAAGCGAGCTAATCAAGTTCAGGTCTGTCAAACAAGTAACCTCTCAGAGGATAAACAAGCACAGCAACAACAGTTTTATGTGGCAGTCTGCTAACATTAACCATAAGTTGGTAGCAGATGTCTGTAAATTCGACCAAACTTTGCCCAGTTTGAATGTACAGCAACAAACAGATGTAGGTGGTTAATTTAAAATCACACCAAGTATCTCACTTACATGAATTCTATACAAATACGTTTATGTATTTTAGTTTTATGCCTTTTATCAAGAAACTCATCACCCAAACATCCTGAAAAACTGAGCTTAACAAAGCTTTCAAACTAGCATCATGTTCATATACAGTGTACATCCATGAACATAGAGCATTTAATAACATTTTACAGATGTCTTCAGACCATGTTGCACCTATTTTTTATGTCATACGTCTTAGTCAGTATAAAAAAGCCGCCTCTGGAAGTTTTGTTTCATTTTAAAAATACGAATTGAGCATTTTGTCCCTTTGTCATGTTAGTTTCAACAGTTGTTTGAAATATGAAATCGAATAATAATAAGAATAATGCATAACAGTATTTACTTTCATTTTATAACACACTTCAATGCTAACAGTCTTTTTACAACCCTTACACATTAGTAAAAATCTGGATCAGTCGGTTAGTTTGGCTATATTAACCTGTTAGATGATGAGTCGGAGGGAAGTTTGAAACAACATGTGGCTAAAGCTTCCTGTTAGCATCTATGCTGACATAACTCTCATTTTTGTCACATCAGGGGTCTGAGAAACTAGCAAAAGCAGAGCGTTTGAAAGAATAAAGGAGGTCCTGAAGCAATTTAAAAATGAGTGTTTCTCACATTAAATCATGCAAACCTGTAAACAGTATTCAGCGATTAACAAAAAAATAATATTCTGTAAAGGGCTATTTTACCATAATCTGCAGTCAGGTTCTTCAAAAAGATACATATTGTTAGAGAGCGGCAATAAAATTAACTGCCTGATAATTTGACTGAACAAACAGTTAATTGAGTGTAGCTGATGAGGTCAATGTAATGTATGGGTTCAATTGAGGAAATGAAATAGGTGAAGTAAGTTGAGTGCACAAGCAAAACCATTACAGAGAATCATTTCACATTTTTCCAGCTGACTCGAGGAATAACACCGCCAGGCTTATTAATAAACGCTGCGTTCTCTGACTTCCATCTGAACCTACCAAATGTCAAATGTACTGCTCATCTTCCCCATTCATCTTCCTCCTCGTGGCCTTCAGCCGTGGAAAAGAAACGACACCGACACTTACCCAGGATCCCTCTCACACCACCATGCAACATGGCAAGACTCGACATCAGAGGCTCTGGAAGAACTGACATGTTCATGGAGCAACAGATTAACAACAGTAAAAAATCCGCAAAGATGAAAATACATTGCTTGATGATCAAGTAGAAAGAGAAGCCAAAGTGTTTGGATAGAAACATGAAGAAAACAGAAAACTAAGCTGAAGAGTGAAACAACAATTATGAAATAACATGAGAAGTGTATGTTCTGATTAATGTGGCTTCATTTAGATCGTTTCCTCTCTCTGAACAGATGAAAATGAAGCCATAAAACGTCTCCACATGCACACCAGTTCTGTTTATTGATTGTAAAGCTGCGAATCACACATAAGACTGAATATTAGTGCATATCCTGTATCCTTCTAATGAAGCTCACTTTGAGGCTTCAAAGTTAACTAACTTCCAGACACTTTGTATTAACTCGTGTCTTTGAATAAAAGTCTTTGAAGATAAAGCAGAAACAGAGTTTATCATTAAAAGATGTAAGGGGCTAATTGTGATAAATATATTTTAAAAAAAATCTGATTATTCAGAGATCAAGTTATAGCAGTGCTGTACATCTGAGATTTTTAGACAAACTTAAATCAGAACATGGTCTATCATATTTAAACAAACACCACCAACTTTATCTTGGTAGTGTCAATAATTTCACTCACAAATATCAGTTATTGTCAATATTGGTGTTAATACACCTCGCTACATTAATTCATACTTGTTATTAATGTCTGGCTTTCTTCCACAGCATGTCTTTTGTCCCATCTTCCTTCTCTCACCCCAACCAATCGCAGCCGATGGCTGCCCATCCCTGAGCCTGGTTCTGCTGGAGGTTTCTTCCTGTTAAAAGCAAGTTTTTCCTTCCCACTGTTGCCAAAGTGCTTGCTCATAGGGGTCATATGATTGTTGGGTTTTTCCTCTGTATGTATTATTGTAGGGTCTACCTTACAATATAAATTGCCTTAAGGTGACTGTTGTTTTGATTTGGCACTGTATAAATAAAATTCACTTGAATTAAATAATTAATGTAGAACTGGAGAGCATATTTTAATAGAGAGAAAAAACAAGTTTAATCTGAGAATTGTCCAGGGGTTCATATTGAAACTGGTTATATTAATGAGGTACGCTCGTCTGAAATGTGCATCTACTTTAGGTTCAACTGCTTTAAGTTACTGGAGCAGGTAAGGAGCAGCTCATCTATACTCTAAAAGCTACTGTATGTTAATGTTCTGTGTAAAGCACTCTGAGTTGCACTGGTGTTCATGGATAATATAAAAAATAAATTTGCCTTTATAGCAGAAACAAGATGTTATTTGATGTTCCAGAGGAAGTGATGGCTTAGAGACCGGCAGTTTGCACTGACCCCATGTGAGGTGAGCACAACAAATATGTTTTTTAAAACTGTGTCTAGGTAAATAATATATAAAGTCAGATATCCACGATCCTGGGATGAGAAGCAGATGGGAGGGACTGACTTTATCTCCAAAATAAGACATGAAATGCAAGAACTTAAAAGTGGATTTACAGTATTACTAAACTCTCATATAGTATTGTGATTTTTATTATAATCTCACCATGATTTGGCAGAAAAAGACACCAAAAACAAACCAACCAAAAGCCAAGAGAACATGTGAGATGATGCTGGTGATGATGGCGCTTTGTTTTTTTGCAGACTGCAAACAGCTTTGTGCGGACCTGACAGCGGTTTTTCTTTTCGTATAAGTGTTTTTGACAAAGAATTTTTACACAATCTGTCATTTTCATCTCCTTGACAATAAAAACATGTTGATCCACAGAAGTGGTTATGAGTGAATGTGTGGCATTAAGGTTCTCCTTTCTCTTCCCAGAATCCTTTCCCCCCTGAGTCAGTGGGTATATATAACTATCCTGATCCTCCCTGTCAGTTCTCATGTGTTCCCCAGTATGATTTCACTTTGAGAGTATAATGTGATTCAGTTCCTCTCTGTGCACAATAAAGGCGGGCAGTTTTTAAAATGAAAACATAATGAAGAAGACAAGAAACCACCTCCATCCTGCACAATCGCAACAGAGTTAAAGGCTGTATCCAAATACACAACATGCCTTCTTCACCACCAACATTTACATGGAAGGAAACCTCTTTCATGATACGCTTAAAGACCTGAAGCTGCCGGCTGCAGCATGTGGGGTCTTTATGTTGCTCTGAACATGCAAATGAGCAGCAGGATTACAACACAGAACAAAAAGCCCACAAACACTTCCAAGCTGTTTTCTTTATATAAAAAGATAACAGGCTGAAAGCGTAATAAAATAATAAAAATGTTATTTACAAATGAAATGTCTCCAAGGACTGAAGGCAGGTAACAGTTTCAGTCTGCTGGTATGTACAGACTCCAATGTTCAGTCATCTCAGAGTTTTTACATTTAAATATAGACGTATATGTTTGTGATTATTTCAGATATATCAATGCTACATTAGGTTAGGTATGTTAGAAAAGTTTGAGTTTATTATAAACAGAATAGTACGTGGTTGCTTATTATCTGCAGATAGCGAGGAGCATACTTTGGCGATGGCAGAAGGATGTGAATAGGTTGACTTTTGAGGTTTTTACACCAACCAGGACTTGACTTGAACCACGGGAGACAACTGGCAACAAAAAAAAGCTAAACTAGTTTTTCACTTTCATTTGTTGGTTAGGTTTGAGACAAATATACATGTTTAGGCTGAGTTACTTAAAACTACTTGGTTAGATTTAGGTACTAAAACCCACTCTATAAGATTTGGCCGTTAAACACTACCTGATTTACGACACTTGGATAAGCGGTTAGCATTACCTTTAACAGGTAATGTTAAAGGTAATGCTAACATTACCTTTAACATTACTCACTAATTCCAAAACCTTGGAAATGAGGGCACAGATTGCAAAGGACACCTCATGTATAAATAAGTCATGCCAGTGGCCTTGACAGTATTGCTCATCAGGAATGAATTGGTCTATACTAGAGCTGGGCGATAGAACGATAACGATATGTATCGCGATATAACTTTTACTCGATAGAGAAATTAAGCTATCGCGATAGACCTCGCGCTCTTGTCCTCTTAAAAAAAAAAAAAAAAAAAAGGTCAGCCAATCCAAATTAAGTAGCGCAGAGCCGAACCAATCACAGCCGCAGCGTCACGTCGCGTGACTTGTTACGTACAGCACAAGTGCCAAGCCGCACGTGTGTTTGTTTGGGAAGCAGCCAGCGGGTAATGGAGGAAATGAGTGTGCCGACTAGAAAAATCAACCGAGCGTGACCGAAGAGAAAACAGATGATGGTTCCAATGCCGGAGAGATTGTCGAACGGAAGAGCCATAGAAGTTCCGTAGTGTGAAGGTATTTCGGCTATTTCAAGTCTGACAAAAAACAGAGTAGCGTGCACTGTAAATTGTGCCGAAAGCAAGTCTGGAAATACAATAAACTGGTGCATGCGTCACACTGTGCGCCACGTTATTGTTTCGGTGAAATGAATTTCTACAATACTGTTCTGTTAATTCTACTCTCTGCAGTGTTTAAATGCTTACATATACACACAGTTACTGTCCCTCCACACATACGACTCGGTTCTGCTTCTATGCCCCAGCTTTGTTTACTTTTTCCCACCGAGGCTTCTAGACTTCTGATTGGCCAACATTTCTGCACGGTTAGGAATCTAGCGCCACCTGCTGCTTTGGCATGTTCATAGCAGCGTTTTCCTTCATTTCTGCCTTTATGTGTGGACGGGATTATTTTTTAAAACGAAAACGGAAAATCTCCGTTTTCAAAAATACCCGTGTACGTGTGGACGTAGCCTCAGTCTCTGACTGGAAGCGCTAATTCGTCATTCGGCTTTTGTCAGACTAAAGTAACTGTTAAAACTGTTTGAAAAGCTCAGCTATACAACAAGGAGAGATTGAGAATTTCCTTTTAGTTCTCAGTTTATTTGATATTGACAAAAGTTAGTCAGTTTTGTCTGTTCTTCTGTAAAACAAACTAAGATTTATTTTTAGAATTAATATTTTGTTTCTAAGTGGAATTGACATTTAGTCTGTTTCGTTTGTTCTATTTTGAAACTTAAACGCTTTAGCGGCTGCCTTTTGTGTAGTTTGCAATATTTGCCTTTATTTATCTGAAAAAGTCTCATGTTCCTTAAGTACATCTACCCTGTTGAACTTATTATGGGAAATAAATATTTAAATAAAAACAAGCTGCTGATTATTTCACATTTTACTTGTGAGCAACGGCACATTTAAATCTTACAAATATAGTTATTTGGCTTATATCGTGATAGATATCGTTATCGCCTGAAATGAAAAAAACATATCGTGATATGAAAAAATCTCATATCGCCCAGCTCTAGTCTATACAAAAAGGGAAAATATTTCAAGGTAGGGCTTCAGAGGACCATACAAGGATATCCATTCCACGTGACATGATGATGATCCAAGAGTTGAAAAAATGATGTTTAAAGCTGTCTGGTACATGTATTTTCTTTTTAATATGGATTTTGGACACTGTAGAAAAAAATTGAGTCATCTATTTTTTTTTTCAGAATTTTGAGAGAAAAAAGGTCAGAACATTCCCCTCTCCCCCAACTTTTTTTTAAATGACCCTGTTCCAGATTTGTTCTATAGTTTAGACAATGACTTAATATAAAAATTTGCCACGGAAGAGGAGATAAACATCAGGAGCTCAGGAAAAGCAGAACAGGACAGCTTTACTTTACTTTACAGAATACAGAATATAACTATATGCTGATGTTTTATTGCACCTTAACGATTCTTATACATGCATTTCCCAAGTTCATAAAGACTATACAAAAAACAAATTAAAACAAATAACTAGATTAAGTTTTATTTTTATTTACGACAAAAAAAAATTAGATTCTGCGTGAAGGCAGTCTGTATGTACATATATGCTAGATGATATTAAAAACCACCACAACATATATTTTCACTTGGCTTTATACTTATTAATTTGATAGTCTAAACAGGTAACTTCAACGTTAACTGTTACTTAATGTCATAATTTTAGGTTTGAGTTAAGTTTTCTCACAACCCCAGTGATCTTGTGTATGTTTCTTTCAGCCTTGCCCAAGCTGTAACCACAGGCTAAGAGCCTGATTTTGGCCCTGCTGTTGGCAGAGTTGCAGATTTGTGGCCACAAAAAAAATGCCCTCAGAAATGCATGCTCTTTGTCAACTCAGCTCCTCTGCAATGTTTACTGTGTGATGAGCTGTTTTTCTTGTGGCCGCCTTGCAGTTGTTTCCATGTGCAAAGGTGTCCTCGGAGATTAAACTTGAAGCCCACGGATCGGTAATTCCAGCCGCATTTCTTCCACTGCAGCACGGGCACACGGCAGGCGAGCTGCTGAAGAGGATGGCGCCAGCAAGATCCTATTTTTCCAGTTAGGAGTGGGTGATTGTGAAGGCCAGAAAACAGATATATGTTCACGGAGCTGACGGAAGCTGCGTCAGAGCCAGGCCATGAGGAGATGGTTGTGTTTTTTCAGAAGGCAGAGGATGGAGAGCGTGGCAGCACCGGGCAGCCAGTAAAATGTATAACTCTGCTGCAGTGGAGCCGTCTGCCTGGCTTCACTTAACTTCAATTTCCAAGTTGACTTTCCGCCACACGAAGCAAATCAGACAAGCTAACGGTGCTATAAATAGCTCTATAAAATACTGCTGCTAATAACAGAGTGCAGCACACATGAGTTTCCATTTGTTGTGATTTGGATGCAGCATCATCACTAAAGGAGCTCAAGCTTCATTAATGGAGCAGCAGGATTCAGGTTTCAAGACCGATGGAAAACATGGAACAAACACAGCAGAGTGAAGATGTTCAAGCTGCATAGTGTGACTTCATTAGAAAAAGCTGGATGTCCCCAGTGTAATAGCTCATCAGGCTCACAGTCTGTCAAAGTTTACAGCTTACTGCCCGTAAACCGTGAATGCAGTTCGAGTGAAGACCCATTCACCTATTCTGTTTTGTAAGGCTACATCCACACGTACACTGATATGTTTCAAAACTGACTTTTTCCTAGTCTGTTTTGAAAAATGATCTCTTCCTACACGATATAACTGTAAACGTGTCGGATCATCAAAAGCCCAAAGACAATAACATGTTAGAAAAAGGAGATAAAGTGGAAACCTTTGATGCTGTGAGACAAAATCTCAGTTTTTCTCGTCCACATTTAAAAGCAGAGTTTTTCATCCTGGCAGTTTTATTAAAGCTCCATTTTCAGTGATCTGAAATGCCATTCACGTGGGCAAAAGGCCAAAACAGCTAGTTCACTAAAATATCTGCGTGCGTGTGGGCGTGGTCTCAGGTTGATTAAATTCTGACTGTAGTCCTGGACCAGTAGTGACAGTTGTGATCTGTAAGTGTATGGGGATGAGCTGAAAATATAAAAGGTCCGACTTCCACCGAACTCTATATTTCTTGTTCTTATTTCAAAAAGCCTGATATTTTTAGAGTTGTTTTCTTTTACTTTTTAATAATTTTTTTTTTTAGCTTTTGTGGGTCATGACTAATTTTGGAGATTTTGTTTTTTTTTCTGGTAATTAGTAGAGTGTTGTTCTCTCTGAGCTGTAACAAATGGGTTTTATAAAGTGGTGAAACTGACTTTTCTAACTTGTCATTAGTGAGTGGAAATTCGTGTTAGGCTGCCTCATAAAGACTTTGGACATCCACATTACAGCCTGGTACAGGCTGACCTCCTATGAAGTGGAGGGCTTTGGGCTCTGGGTAACAACTGGGGGTAAAGCCCCCGGGCCGCCCGGGCTGATTGGATAATGCTGTAATAAGACAGCAGGCTGAGAGTCATGGTGGAAGAGCACCGCAAGCGGACTGATCTGAGCCCAGCCACCGCCGTGGTTTTGTGTGTTCACAGCTCCAGCACTCACTGGGTTTCTGTTTGGGCTTTTCCCGCTGTAGGCGTATCGCTCTGACGCAGGGTTCCCCTCCTCCCGCTCTGTGGATCTCCTCCAGTCCATGAAACGTCAAACACCTCCAAAGTTAGAAAGAGCTTTCTATTCTGGGAGCTGCTCTCTGTGTCATTTCTCCTTTTTTTAGCGTTTCCAAACATTTAGAGCAGCGGCAAAATAAAGAGAGTGAACGCTGCTATTACTCCGCTGCTCTGTTGTGGGCAGTGATGGACAAACAAGCTTCCCAAATAGTCTCTGAAATATGCTCTTCATTACAGAGACAGAGCTGGACAGGAGGGTTGAATTTTCAAAGTCAGCAGCTGCTTCAAGTTCATTAAGTTCCCTAAAAAACCTGAAAATATAAAACAGAGTCCCCCAAATTTACAGGTCTCACTTTGTGAAAGAGAAACTCTGGTTATGAAGATGGTTTTCATCTGTTTGACATGAAATTTTAAAGGGTGAAAACATCCACATGTGGAGGCTGGAGGACATTTGTAAGTAATGAATTATAATTGGAAGCATATTCCATGTCACCACTGATTTTATTTTTTATTTTTTTTATTTTGTCCCTCTGGAAACCAAGAAAACAAAGTTTTAACAAAGTTTTTTTTTTATTAAGAGAAAAATATTTCAGTCTAGTTTTGGTAGTTCAGGGGCCCCTTTTAATAATTGTTGATAATCAGCATTAATTTATCAGTTGCTGGTGTGAAACAAACTCAGGCTCAAGATCAACAGAAAGACCGACTCCTTTAAAAAGACCTGTTAAAAGTCCTCTCCATGCTACCAGCACACACATTAGCTGATACTTTGGGTTTGGACCATTGGTTGGACCAATAGAGGGTTCTGGACTTGGTTTCTGTTCGTTTGTCTGGTCACATAAGATAAGATAAGATAAGATAACCTTTATTAGTCCCACACGTGGGAAATTTGTTTCACATATAGTCAGTATGTGACTGACATTAAGAAAAACTTGGTCAGGACTTTAAACCGGGACAGAAAAGCACATGCAGAACACGTAGCAGAGTTTAATTTACACCAAGTAGTTTCCATCCATCTCCAGAGCCTGTCACTCATTATGCAACACACCTGCACGCTGAGCTCAGCTCAACAATGCACAACAGTCTGCAGCTGCCACGGTCAATCACAGACCTCAGCATTCACCTGGGCTGCAGAAACAGACGTCGCACAGCCTATTAATGACCTTTCATCGATCATTACCCAGAAAATAATCTGAGGAGTTGCTTGTGTTCAAGTAAATGAGTCGTAGCAGGGGGCTGTTTGTCTGGGCGCCCAACTAGCATGAGCTCATTCGCACAATGTCGGCCTTGTCGCTTCTCACAGCCTCACAGCCATAATGTGCTGACATGGACTGTGCTTCTTAGTCAGGTTCATACGGCACAATTAGACTATATATAATATATAAACTTTGTCAATATGTAAACTCACACACTATCAAATACAGAGCTTGTTTTTTATATGCAACATAATATATTTGTATGTACACGTCATCACATATGCATTCTTCTGTTGTTTATCTTAGTTTTGGAGCATTAGAGCTTCATTTTCCCTAAATTCTCCTAAATGTAGAATTAGAGGAAGTGGCGGCAGTTTTCTGGAAGTAACCATATTGCCACTGGTGAAGGGGCCATTCCACCTAATAATTTTTTATGTATGTGGGTAGAGATCAGCCACATGTGCTCGATATTGTCACAGTTACTTATTGTCAGCAGATTAGACATATGACCGTCCGGACAGCTAAATAACAACAGCTGGTTATAAGCTAATGCTGACCCAGCTAATGTTAGGCCGAGTATCCTAAAAATCAGTTTTCCTCTGATGAGCAGTTTGACTACATTCTCACGATTCACTAAAAGTTCAACAATGTTAGATCCACTGCAGAGTTTTGCTAACACCAGCTAACAGAAACAGTGCTTTCAAACAGAGAAACTTGGTATTGTACCATATAATAACTCACCTAAGTATCATCAGTCATAAGTGAGCTTCACCAACTTATCGACTCCTTTCACACCCTCTTTAATATATTTATTTAAGACTAAATACATGTGGACACTAGCTGATGTAAACAGCCTGTGCACACTACAGATAAACAGCAGCCAGAGTTTTTGAGGCGACTCAGGCGTAAAACTGTAAAATGTCACAAATTATTTGACAAATCTACTTTGAATTCCTGATTTTTTGTGCTGATATTATGGAAATATATTTAGAAATAAGTGTAACAAAAATTAATCTTTTACACGTACAGTAGTAGAAACACACCAGCCGTGTAGAGTAGCGGTCCCCAACCCCCGGGCCTCGGCCCGGTACCGGTCCGTGAGTCGTTTGGTACCAGGCCACTACAGTTGAGGCTCAGGTGTGAAATGTATGGTTTTCAGGGTTTTTATCGGTTTTTCAGCGTTATTTTGTTATCGTTTTTATCGTTAACTCGGTTTTCCTGGGTCTTTTCACGTGTGTTATGAATAAATCTAATTTTTTTCTGTACCGGTTGTTAGGTTTTGTATTGTTGATTGTCATTTATGCTTAGAAATATTTAACCATATATGCTTAGAGGTGTATAATCAATTGTGTAGTGATAGACTGTGTGATCTTTAGCAGGCTACAAAGGCTTGGTGTGTATTCCACACTAGAATGCACACCTACATCCTGGGAGCATGGGAAGCGGTAGTACCTTGTCTTATTGTTTTATGGTAGGATTAACGTAGCTACGTCTGTTTTAGTCTAAGTGCTTTTTGTATAGATGAACTGCTGGACTTCCTCACCATGTTATCTAGGGTGAACCATCTAGGGCGAGGGGAAGACTACCCTCTTCCTGACCAAGGATGTTTGCTTTTGTGCTTTCATGTTATATGACCCTTGGATCAGCAGAGACACACACACACACACACACACGGTACTCTTTGTGTGTATGTAGACATCATACGTTAATGAACCTATGCATATTCATGTAACCACAATAAAAGGAGTGCTATGGGGAACCTGGCTGAGAGTCTGACGGAGGTCAAGTGGTGGAACGACACTTGGCTCCAGGCAGGTCTCCCTCATGCATGAGTAAACCAGAGAACTTTGCCTACTTCGTGTCTTGCTCGCTGTGTAGTTATACTGTATTGTCCTCAACGTTCCAGCGAATAGGTTCAAGCTACAAACCTATCACCGGTACTAGTTTTATTTTGTCGTATTTATCCGCGACACCTTAAAGGCTGGTCCGTGAAAATAAGGTCGGGCATAAACCGGTCCATGACGCAAAAAAGGTTGGGGACCGCTAGTGTATAGTATGACATACAGCCACTATTTAATGTTTGTGATCTCTCTCAGCTGACTAAAACATGTTTGTGCTATAAAAGCTGCTGTAATTTATAAACTTCAGTTTGAAGGAGTAAAAAACCATAACTCACTTCAATCTACATTTACACACCATACCTTTAAAGATATCCTAAGTCAACCTCCAGGCTCGAAAGTGAACGTGTAGTTCCTCTAACATCCAGCAGAGACAGCAGTGAGTCAGTCCCCATAGACTCCTATGTTAAACTTTGACAGCAGAAATAAACATCTTTACAAAAACTGCTTTTAACATCTCTAAGATAATATCCCCCTCCATTAAAACTGTAACAAGGTTGTAACTCACCTGTTCAAATTAAGACTAGTTACTTGCATAATTAGGTGTGCGGCCTCTTTGGCACGGAGACACAGAGTACCTTAGTCCATCTCTTATATACAGTCTATATTGCTGCCCCTCAGCAGGTTTCCAACAGTGGGATTTCATGGAGAGGAGACAGGAATTGTAAATAAGCAGAAGAGCTCACCTTTAAACTAATTTAAACTTTTTACTGATGAGAAGTGAGTGGGGCAGTTGCAGAAAAAAGTTAGATGAGAAAATAAATTCAAAGCCATGATCACATGGTTTTACATTCACAGTAAAATGTTGTAGATTGTAGATTGTAATTTTTTGAACACTGGTGGAAATGTAATGTTATCCTTCTTTCATCTGCTGTCCATCTCACCGTATCCTAGCATCCTCCTCTGTAACACCAACGCTCTGCATGTTATCCGGTCGTTAAGTCTGACGTCACTAGCTGTGTCTGGGCCTAAACTCCGCTGCAGGTCCATATATCAAATGATCACTATGGCATTACTGAGAGTTGAAAAACTGTCTAAAGTCATTCATCTTTAATAAAATGATCAGCGTTCTGCTCTACCAGGTGTAACAATTGAGTTTAACGTTCAGGCATCCATGAAAACGGAATTTATGACATTTAACGGAGTTAGAAGTTAGCAGGAAGTTAGCTCGCTAGCTTCTATCTAAATACAATATAGCATGTGCTGACTGCGGGGTTTTGGAAACAAATTAAAACGTACAGCTCTGCTATCACTTCCAACATAAATGAAGACAGAAAACTAAACAGCAGTGACATTTGTAGGTAGGGTTGCCAACCGTACCTTAAAAAACGGAATCGTCCCGTATTTCGAAACAAAAGTACACGTCC
>NW_024582968.1:97764-99171 GCF_018398535.1 Haplochromis burtoni | reverse complement strand
TTAAACATGTTAACAACACAAAAGCCATATTAAATGCAGACTACTTTAGGCCCGGAAGTAGGATTCATCGCGTCATCACTGAACAACCGGATTACAATAAATAGGTAAATTAAGTTGTATTTTTTCTCTTGTTAACATAAATAATACTTGAATCTGTGTCTGCACACTCATCTCAGCCCACTACCAGGTCGTGCTGCCGTCCTCACGCTCATAACTTTTCCATTTTGTTCCCTGTTGTTCAGACTGGATGCAGATCTGTGAGTGTGACATGTTTACTGTCCTGTTTTACAGTTCACACGCCGTCATGCCAAACAGACCGGAGGGCGTCGGGCTGATTTACACTCATTAACAGTCCAGCCCAGAAAAGCTCTTTTTTAATGTTTTTAATTATTTCTGTATTAAAAAGCTGAAAACCTCAAACTGGCTCAGTCCGTAGGATCCAAAATGAAATGGAAAATAAAAAACCCAACGGTCAATAAATAATAAACGCCTCTCTGCTGACAGTAAAACGATCATGAGAGTGTTTCATTTCTTGGTAATCTGGGAGTCCACCGAGCCGCCCCCGGGTCCAAATCTGCTCATAAATCCTACAAATGTGTTTCTGCTGGACTTTTTTAATTGAACATTTTACAGAACATCAACTCTGAACAAACACAGCAGCTAAACTTATGCTCAGCAGCCCTGAAATCCTGCTTGCATCCGAATAATTGGGACCACAAATTAAGGGGAACATAATTGCTGGCTGGATTGTTTTCTGCAGCAGCATTTTTCCAGCGAAGGAAGCTCTGCAGGTCTGAGTCGAGCACTTTGGTTCACATGACAGAACAGCTGTACGGGTTTATTACAGCTGTTTGTTTTCAAACTAACACATCTGCTGTCAGCCTGCTTTCAATCCCAACAGTGTCAAATATGGTCTGTTAACCACAAGTAGTCCTCTGGGCTCAGCAGGTGAGCGCCAGGTTACAGCTGATAACAGGACGCTGCTGACTTTCACAGCCTGTAGTCAGGCTGATTTGAACCTAAGTTGTGATCATGACTTAGTTCATCCAAAAACCATTTCTTAACTCACCAGACCGCCATCTATAACTTTGATCTCACAATGATTAAAAAATCCTGTCAGCTCTAACAAAATGATCAGCATGGCTGTTCTAGCTGTCACAATAAAGTTTGCTTTAAGCTTTTTTTACCCGACACTCTTGGTCGTGTTTTATTTGTTGTGCAATGGGACATGGACCCACAAATTTTCGTGAGAGTAGTAGTATGTCTTCTACTCTTTTTGGGACTTTTTGTGTACATGACTATAAATAGGAATAGTAGTGGTACAATAGCTATATCAAGCTATATAGTTTATGTCTTCAGTATTTCCAACTATATCCATAATCACATACTGTGTATGCCAGAGGTGTG
>NW_024582968.1:3576-81089 GCF_018398535.1 Haplochromis burtoni | reverse complement strand
ATGACAGTCAGGACCCGTTCCCCAACCCTAAGGCGCAGGGAACAAACCCTCTCGTCCACCGGGAAAAACCCCAACGTACCGGCAGCAAGCCGAGGGGATATTAGGATCAATAAAGTCTTATCTTATCTTATCTTATCTTAATTTTGCTAAAGATGACATCCCATGATCTGACTGAAGTTTTTAGCTAAAACGTAACGGGCATAAACAAAGACAGAAAACTAAATGGTGTTTGAAGTGTGACTGAAAACATTAGCACAGGAAGTCTTGATGTGCAGAAACAAACTCCGTCACATGGCAAGATGTTGGAAATGGACCAAACTTTAGTTCAGAGAAGGTCCAAGATGATCATTCCACAGCTTGAGGTCAGTCAGTGCTCTGCTGCTGTGATATTAGAGACACCTGAGTGTGAGGGCTGAGTTTTTACAAGCTGAGCATCAAGACGTGCTGCACATGAACAGAGATGAAAAAAGAGGCTGGAAACGACCAGCAAGGAGTGTCTAGGAACTCATGACTGTTATAAAACGATGAGAGGCTCATCCAGAAAAGGAAGCACAGTTGATAAGTCAGCAGATAACAGCAGGTAGTTATGCTAACCTCAAAACAATTAAACATTTTGTGAAGTTTAGCGGTAATAAAGACCCACCTGCGTCAAATGCTGTGCTGCCTCTGGGTCATTATGTGGCAGGTTTTCCTAAATAACTCCTCTGCTTCATTCATGTTATTATGGTGAGGAAACACTGTGTTCTTCATACTGATCAGGTGATGCCTTCTTCATAAAATCCATACCTACGCCTTATGATGCACATGTAGAAAAAATAAGAAGGGAACTCGGAGATGACGACCTCCAACAAGACCAGTGACCCATTTTTCAGTTTTTGCCCATTAAAATGTAATATTAATGCTCAACCTTTAGTCCCTCAGCCTTAAAGCTTTCTGTGTAGTCACACCGAGGCAACAAGTGTACAACTGAAACCTGTCAACTTAACAATAAAGACTGTTGCTGTAGTTTTTACCTCTGCATGCTTTTCCCTCTCCTCTGTAGACCTGAGAAGAGGGTGAAGTAATCCCAGAAACCTCTGAGCTGCCCGTGAACAGCAAAGCATGTAAACCTGTTCTAGCTGACCCCTAAAATAAAATAAACTGTAATGAGCACATCAAGAGACCTGGCTTCAGGAGAGGAGCTAAAGGATGACATGAGGGGCTTGACAGAGCTCAGAGGTCAGATAAAGAAGGATTGGTTTGAACTGTGAACTATGCAAAGCTCCTCTAGTAGAAAAATGTGAACTGCTTAGAACAGGTCAACTTTAACGTGTTGATCAGACGCAGAGTGTCTAGAATAGAATAGAATAGAATAGAATAGAATAGAATAGAATAGCCTTTATTGTCATTGTACAGAGTACAACGAAATTGGAGTGCCACTCCCTTGGTGCAAGTTTCAATAATAAATATAAATGTAAAATATAAAAAGTACAAAAAAAAACAATCGTAAGTACTCAAACAATAGTATGTACAATATATACAGGATAGCAGCATTAATATAATGACAGTATGAATAGCAGCATAATATAATGACAGTGACGGTATGGAATAGGTTCAATTGTTTTTGTGCTTATTTACTACGGTGATAGCTCTGGGAAAGAAGCTATCCCTGAATCTGTTTGTCCTGGTTTTATGTGACCTGTACCGTCGGCCTGACAGTAATAGTTCAAACAGTTGGTTGCTGGGGTGAGAGTGGTCCTTGATGATATTGCCAGCTCTGCTGAGGTACCGAGAGTTTGCAGTGACCTCCAGGCTGGGCAGAGAGCAGCCAGTGATCTTCTGGGCTGTGTTGATGACCCTCTGCAGTACTTTCCTGTCTGCAGCTGAGCACCCTGCATACCATGTTGTTATGCCGTACGTTAGGATGCTCTCTATGGTGGCTCTGTAAAATGTCACCAGCAGCCTCTCCTCCAGGTTGTTCCTCCTGAGCACTCTCAGAAAGTGGAGACGCTGCTGGGCCTTTTTAACCACCGCTGTAGTATTTGCAGTCCAGGAGAGGTCATCAGATATCTGCACGCCCAGAAACCTCATGGAGTGTACCCTCTCCACACAGTTCCCGTGGATGTAGAGTGGGGCCGGGTCTGCTCTGCCCTTCCTGAAGTCCAAGATAAGTTCTTTAGTTTTCGTGGTGTTCAGTTGGAGGTTGTTAACTGAACACCACTCAGTCAGTCTGTTGACCTCATCTCTGTAGTCCGACTCATCCCACCTTGAGATAAGTCTAGCGTGTGAGCTTGGTGTGAGATAAAAGTAAATGTGTTCATGTTAAATGTTGAGAGTAAGTATTTAACTGTAATTGTACTTCATTTTGCTGTAAATACTTTTTATGTTTTTGAGTCTTGGTTGGACGTTGTGTTGCTCTGAGCTTCACTTCTGCTCCTCAGGCTGTTTGACCTGGTCTCAGGCTAGCTATGGTCACATGACCCACAGCGACCCTCCTCACGGTAGCTGGTGTGTGGCCCCCCTCCGGAGGCCCTCCTGTCCCCTGCAGCTGGAGGTCCACACAATCCAGATTCTCAGTGTTTCTGCTCCCTAAACCTCAGGCACAGCCACAAATGGCAGCGGCGGCTGCCAACAAACACAGAGCTGTGAGTCTGACTCGTTTGGCCTCCGCTCGCTTTAAACATGCCCGGCTGTAATGCGACGAAGGCGGGATTCCAAACGCCGCTAAATAAATCAGCCTTTTCTATTTGTGAGGCAGCAGTGATGTCATCGTGTTGTCACACCGTGGGCTTGGACGCTCTCATTGGCTGCTGACAGCGTGGGCTGGCTGATGGAGACCACCGTGTCATCACACGAGGACTGAAAGCTTTTACATCGCAGCAGGCCTAAGTCTCCTTTTCTTCTGCAGCATTTGACTTATTTTCTCAAACTGTGCTCCTCATTTATCTGAATTATTCTCAGGCTCCATCGCATTAATACTGCCTGTCTTCCAGCAGTGTCCACATGCGACAGGCGGGCTATTAAAAGCAGCAGTGGGCGTTGTGTTGTGGATAAAGTCTATGGTGTCGCTCTAAACCCAGAGAGCTTCACTTGTTATGATACCAAAGTAGAAAGGAATACAGTTCTGGCTCACGTCAGCGGCCTCAGAGTGAGCCGGGGCTTACCCAGCCTGCCTGAGCGTCTGCCAGCTCGGCTCTGTGGTCTCACTGTAAACACTCAGTCTGATCCAACACCAGCCAGCGCTCAGACACACTTCACATCAGCACACAGTCAACAGCACCTCTGCAGCAGACGTCACAATAAAAGAAAAGCAATAGAGAAGGTCCTCCAACACGATCAGCTGCTTCCTTTTAATGCGGACGTCAGCAGAAAGAGTCTGAGGTTCTCAGTGTTAGAAGCATGAAGTGGTGCTGACATGTCGGGTGAAACAAAAGCATGAGCCCAGAGGTTAAAAGAAGAAACCCAGAGGGAGTCCAGATATTGGACACTAACAGCTATAACATCTTCAAACACTCTGAAAAGTGGATAAACAGCGAAGAGTCCTCAAACCTGGACCATACCTGAATCTCAAACACAGACACAGCCACCTGCAGCTCTACAAGGTCAAGGTTTCAATTTAGCTTTCTGGCCACCACCATGTTGGTTTTTGTGGAGCCAGAAGTGACCATCATTAGACAAGAAGGTGAAGAAGTTCTCTGATTTAAAGTGGAGACTCATCGGACAGCCTGTTAGTCCAGTAACCTCACAGCAACCATATTATTGATGGCTTACTTTTAGATGATCTCATTAAAAATGCACCAACAGCACAGTCATGGTTCAAAGGTGCAGCTCAGGTGAAGCCTAGCAGACAGCTAGCATCCCCCTTTCAGTCAAAGAGGCCATGCCCCTAATAATGCACAATTTAAAGTGGTGAATCATAAAACTAGTTATGAAGGGAGACATTATCTAAAGACCAAGTAAGTTTCTGGTTCAGGTTCTTGTGTTTTTGTTTGTGTGTTTGTTTGTGTGTTTGTTTGTTTGTTTGTTTGTTTGTTTGTTTTGGGGGGGGGGTTGTTTGGTTGTTTGGTTTTTTTGCTTTAATAAGATAACTGTCAGAGGAACTGCAGGTTCTCAGCCTGCTTGGATCCAATCTGCAAAAATTTTGCCAAACAGTAACAATTTAAAGAAACAATGTTCCTGTTAGATGACAAACTTTGGTAAGTATCATTTTTAAAATGGGAAACCAACATCTCCAAGTTCAGAATTTTCACTATTTTACATGGATTTTGTGACATATACAAACTTTATTTAAACATAAGTTTAGGCAGCAAATCTATTTCACACAATCAGCTGCTAACAAGTGACAATATAATCAAACCTCCACGACTATATAAATAAATAAATAACTAAATAAAAGAAGAACTAATTTTTTTGTTTATTATTTCAGAAAGCAATAAAATTATGTTTGTCTCAGAATGTCATATAACTTTTTATACACTCTTTATTTTTAAAGTCAAATTACAGCAGAGATAAAATCACTGATCTGTTAGATTCCGAGATAAAACCCTATACATCCACAAATTTCTAGCACCAGTGAACCTTATAAAATGTGACTGCTAAAGCAGAAGAGTCACATATGAAGTTAATTTGTTGTAGATCTGGTTGTAAAAGACAGATTGTACTTGATGCCCTTTTAAAAGTCGAGTGTGAGGTTTATCATAATGATTTAGCAGTCAGAGCTTTAACATGAAGCCTCAGTTTAAATTCCTCACGTAGTAGTTTGTCAAACTGCCTGCGAGTGTTTCAGCAGCATCTGGACCCCCCAGACATCAGCTGAAGGGGGGACTGCTGGGAAGTCTGCCAGCTGGAGGCAGCAGCAGCTTCTCAGGAGGTCTGAGAGACAGCAAAGGAGGCAGCGAGCAGCTCTGACAGACTGGAAAAACCTCTGTCTCAGTCTGACCCATCCAGTGGCACCTCTGTCCTTTTGTGTTCTGACTTGTTATGACCTGTCTCATTTTTATCCTGTCTTGTTCCGATCCGTCTGACTAAGTTTGACTTGTTCTTTATATAAATACAGCCTTTCATACTGTACCATTTTTCCTGCTCTTATGTTTGCTCATGTCCAGTCAGACTTGTCCAGTCCTTCAATAACCCAGCAAAGGGAAAGAATGGAAGTGGAGGATGGAAAGTTCCCCTCGATCAAGCAACAAGTGTGGGTTTGCTAAATCAGAAAAGCAACAAATGCCTGTTAGTTGGTTAACTGCTTGGTGACATACAAAAATCTGCTTTCGTAACACAAAATAATACCTTCTACTTGGCTGGTATAGTTTATATTTTAAAACAGTTCCAAAATAAAACTCAAAATAAAACTGGCAAAGCTTGGTGTGTGAATCAAAATCAAAGAGAATCACATACCTTGATTTTGCCATCAGCACCAGCTATTAAAAAAATGAAGACACTGTCAAAGAAAGCATTTCAATAAAAATGGAACTAGAACCAGAAGTGAGCCTTGGGCTACATCACCAGTGCCACAGGAAAAATGGCAGGTAATGACCATTATCACACAGCTGGGTGCTGATTTGGTAAAACTGAAACAAACAGAACGGAAGCTGAAGCCGACAAAAACACATAAATACAGGCCAGAACAGAGCCCAGGAAGGAGCCTTGTGGTACACCATAAACACCTTTTGTAAACAATGAAAAGGCTGCTATGAAGGACTGCATAAAAGAATCTTTAAAATGCAGATAACCTTTAAAGGGCCCTAAAGTACCACTGACAACTTTTCAAGACTTCTAGTAGCTCAAGAGCCTCCTCATAATCCTCTGAAAGACACCTTCAGTATGGATACTTAAACCTTGGCTCTCTGAAGAAAGTTTACATTTTCTAACTTTCATATTCATATTTTATAATGAGTGTTTATAAATAAACTCATTTCACCTGGGATCCAAAGATAATCTCCATAACCTGCCTCAAAAGTTTAAGACAACACTTGAAAAATGGCAATAAATTATATTTTGCATGTTTGGATCTTAATTAACAAGGTTCCAAGTAGAGCTTCAACACGCAACTAGAAGAAATAGGAGTGAGACAAAACATTTTTTGAGCATGCAATTTATTGAAAACAATGCTGAAGATAACTGAAACAGGCTGTTTAACAGCTGATCAAAAGTTTAGGACCACATGCTTTTAAAAGGCCAAATATGATCCTGAGCGTTATGGAACAAAAAAGTCAACTGGACGACCCAAAAAAATTTCACCAACACTGAGCCGGAGGATCCAATTGGCTGTCAAGACACTGAACAATCCTTGACCCAAATTAAGGCTGTTACTGGTTCCAACTGCAGCTCCATAACCATCAGCTGGCATCTGAGACTGAAGGGATTCAAAAATAAAAAAATGTCTTTAAAGGCTTCGTCTCAATGAACGCCACAGAACTGACCATTTGGACTTTGTAAGATAGCACCAAACATAGGACATTGAAAGGTGGAAGAAAGTTTTATTCTCTGATGAGAAAAAATGTAACCATGATGGTTTCCAACATTACTGACATGCAGTGTTGGGACTAACGCGTTATTAAGTAACGCGTTACAGGAACTACGTTATTATTGTGGTAACGAGCGCGGTAACTAGTTATTATGCCAAAATCAGGAACCCGTTAGTCGTTACTGGGATTTAGATAGGCTTGTTATTCGTTACTTCGTGTGGTGGCTATCGCAGAGCTTGCACAGATTCAATAACATTAGCAAGTGGTGGAGGCCAGCAGGTGGATGAAGGAAAAGGGAGGCAAGAGGAGAGACCTGAAGCGGCCGCCGGTCTGAGTGTCAGGTGAACTGAACTTCAGGTAAGAAGTTATAACCTGCAGTCCATCTGGGTCAGATATGAACCAAGTTTAGGTGGAGTTTATTTTCGTTGTGCTGACTTTTTCTTACTGTGTGCTAGCTTGCATGACGGAGTTTCTATACAGCTGGGTGGTGCTATGTTACTGATGTTGAACTTTATTTTGTTCATAAGGTTAATTATTAGAGTTGCCAACCGTCCCGTAAAAAACGGAATCGTCTCGTATTCAGAGAAAATATTACGCGTTTCGTATTGAGGTGAAAAGGAACAGTTTGTCCCGGACTTCAGCTACAATGAAAAAGACACAAAGCTGGAGTTATTCTGTGTCTTTGCTGCACAGCTGCCTCTTCTTCTCTCATTCTCTCCCCTCCCTCTCCTGTTTCTACTTCAATCATGAAACTGATCAATGATCAGCTGATCGGCTTTTCTCTCTTGTTTATTTATCGCCCACTTTGCGCCAGAAAGAGGAAACCAGCGGATGTCGCGCTAAACAACAGCAGCACGTTTAAGCTTGATCAGCTGTTGTTAGAATTTATTTAATATTAATTTCTAGTATCAGCTGATGTTTGCTGGAGCCACAGCTGTAAAGCTGCTGGTCATGATATCGGTTTGGATATGTGGTGAGAGGGAAACATGAAGATGAAACCAGGAGATGTCCTTACTGAATCATCAGAGCTGTGATGGAGAAACAGGTTTACCTTTTAGGTGACATGAATGAGTTGAAGGAAGTTATGAACTGTTTCTGAGAGACAAATAACCCCAGGATCCTTTTTTAGTAGCTGACAGCTGGTAACTGTGCAGGGGCGGGTCTAGCAAAGTGTTGCCAGGGGTCCATGTAGGGCATTAACAGGGAAAGGGGGGCACAAGGAAATACTTTTCTTTCTTATTCTCATTTAAAATGTCTCACTTTTAAAAAATAATTATCTGATCTTACAACAAACGATTGATAGATTGATGCATATATACCATCAGAACAGTGTACATCACTGTCACAACAGTGTTTATTTTCATTCAAAGGCTTTATGATTTTTCCTATAATGGTGGGCCGTCTCTAGTCAAAATGCCCGGGCCAATTTTCTGTCCCAGTCCAGCCCTGTATGCAGCTCATCTGCAGTCTGGTGTTACCTACATCTTCCTATTCAGAAGGCAGAATTTCCGAGTTCTGAGTACAATCGAAAGCACCACGACTGCAGTTTTTGTGTTGGATGTAAAAAGCAGGCTAGGATAGAATCAGGCGTGGGATTTCTCTCGTGGAAATGTGCACATTATTTTTTCCTTTCTATTGGTAGGTGGCACAGTGCACTTGTGGCAAGTAAGCAAGCTAGAAGACTGGCAGTCTTGCTGGGTATCCAGTTACGGAAGCAACATATTAACAAGAGAATTCTGAGAAAAAACAAAGTTACTGTTAAGTTGGTGGACACGGAAGAGGTGTGTGGACACGGAAGACGGTGAACAGTGAACGGAGCAAGCGAGATAGCAAACTAAATGGGGCCTAAGAGAACACCGACCGCTGAGGAAATTGAATACATCAAAAGTCACTGGACTTTTTAACTTAAGAAACATTAGCTATCAAGCTACAGCAGAAATATATCCTGGATATTGTCAAGGAGATAAGGTCACTTCACAATCAGAATGCAGAGAAGGAGAAACAGATTGTCTATCTGGAGAGCAGGGTCGCGGACCTGGAGCAATACACCAGAATGAACGATGTGATCATCACAGGGCTACACATAAAACCCCGGCCATATGCTCGGGCTGTGACTGCTGGCAGCAAAGAGGAGCATGGAGAACTGGATGTTAGCTCTGCAGAGCAACAGGTAGCTGGTTTCTTGCAGTCAAAAGGGATCAACCTGGACTGTAATAACATCGAGGCATGCCACCCCTTGCCCAGGAGAAACGCTAGTGATAAACCAGCTGTCATCATAAGATTTGTAAACAGGAAACACAAGAATGCACTGCTGAAGCAGGGGAGAAAACTAAAGGGATTGACATGAATGACCATCTAACCAAATACAACGCTGACATGGCTAAGAAAGCACAACACCTAAAGAAACTGGGTATAATTCAAAATACCTGGACTGCAAACTGTCAAATATTTATTAAACTCAACGGCACACCGGAGGAAGCCAAAGTGCTGGTCATCAAATGCATCCAGGATCTGGAAAAATATTAACAAGTCACATGACTACAAATGCAAGGAGCTGAACAAACAATCTACATTCATCAAAGCAGGTAATAGAAGATAACAACGGAAGCTAAAGCACAACATATTAAATCATGAAACAATCAACTAATTTAACATCTGGGAATTATACACTGCTATCACAGAGGATTGCTAATCAGGAGTTAAATTCACCACTAAACACGGAATACAATACACACTTCACAGAGCAGGACATTGATCCAGAATTGAACTTTTTTAACATCAGAAACACCTGCTGCTATTATACTGACGAACAATTCAATAAAACTGTCAAGGCTGACTGCAAAATGTCCATAATCCACTTTAATAGTAGAAGTTTATATGCCAATTTTCACAAAATAAGAGAATATTTAAGCAAATTTGCACATCCATTCAGTGTGATTGCAGTATCTGAGGCATGAATTAATAGGGAGAAAGGAGTGGACTTTGAAATAGATGGATATGAATTAAATTTTATGAACAGAAAGAATAAGAATGGTGGGGGTGTGGCTTTGTTTGTGGACAAAAATTTAAAATACAGTGTGGTGGAAAAAATGTCGGTGGTGGTGGATAATATATTAGAGTGTGTAACAATAGAAATTAGTATGGGAAAAAAGAAAAATGTCATTGTAAGTTGTATATATAGAACACCAGGTTCTAATATTGAAATATTTAAGGAGTAGGTAGATAAAACATTTATTAGGACAAATCAAAAAGTTATGTTCATTTGTGGGGATTTCAACATAGACCTATTAAATCCAAACAAGCATAGTATGAATAAGGAGGGGATGTTTTTCTCATTATCATTTATTATTTTAATATGGCATTATTAGTTCATCAGAAGTATATAACCAGCTTTGCATTAAACATAAATTGAAGTTTTTGACCTTACATTATCCTTTGCATTACAGTGATGGTGATAACTTTAGTTTGATCTTTTCCTTACAGGTACCAGAATAATAACATGATTTTCCATTGCAGATGTAACCATGATCATTCCATACACATTGCAGTTTGTTGCTTATTCTAGAGTTGTGCTCAAGTTAATTAAAGGTTAAAAGCTACAGCCAGCGCGAGTCTGGCTGATCTATGGAGGGCAAAGGCTTTGAGCTTGGAAGGCCGCACGCGCTTACACAGCACTTATAAGATGTTATTCTTGGTGATTTTGTGCTTAGTCATGTTTTAATATGTTTTAAGTAGAATAGCTGAGGCCCCCTTTGGAGGTGGGGTGCCCCCGGCCTCTCGGCCTGGGGCTCGGTCACTCAGGCACAGCTGGGGGCCGGCGGAGCTCACGGGCGCGTCACTGCAACTCCCCCTGGCTTCTGCTCCGCGGCTGCTGGGCGAGCCCTCATCTGGGACTCTCCTCAGCTCTTACTGGAACAGTGGCGCGGCTGCCCCTCTGTTGGTCTTCCGTGGTCTCTTGTGTTCTGGGGGCCTCTGGATGTCTGGAGTTTTGATCTCCTCCATACCCGCTTCACACCCTGGAGGACGGGGCTGTGGCCCCCCCACACTCCCTAGCAGATCATTACATGGAGAAACCTTTGGAATGCAAGCATGCTGATCCACACAGGTATGCACACAGGTGTACACATGGGTATTCACAGACGCGGACTAAAGCTTTCTTGGCTGCTGCCTCAAAGCACACTGTGCGCTGTCTATCTTGCGTGCTGCACAATATCGTTTATTATTCAGTAACTATTGATATCTATGACTAGCTAGTTTATTGTGATGGTGCTTTGTTTTCTCTATTATTATGTTGCTCTTTGTTGTTTGCTGTCTCCTCTGTTTGTTTTTTTTGTTGTTTGTTTGTTTTTTTTTGTTTTTTTCTCCATACAGGTGACCCAGGAGTTGTTGTTGTTTTTTTTTTTTTTTTCTCCCCCCTTCTCACCGTCTCTTCTCCCCTTTGGTTTTCTTTCTTTCTCTCCCCCTCTTTCTCTCATTCATTCCCCCTGTCCTATTTCTTAAAAAAAAAAAAAAAAAAAAAAAAAAAAAAAAAAAATGACAAAGGATGAACTGAAGCTCTGCCATCACGTAATGTCGCATACTGCTGTTTTCTGATGTCATTTAAAAAAAAAAAAAAAAAAAAAGTAGAAGTAGCTGATCCAGCAATATTCATTTAATATTATATACTTGATTTAGAGCAATACACACTGATGGTCTTAACAAATGAAAGAGTCCTTGTAGCTGCCATGTTGTGTCTTAGCAGGGTACAGACGGTTCCAGGAGACGGGGGGCAGTCAGCGTCTGCCCTCGGGAAGGAGACAATGTTATTCTTTGTGTTAAATAAAATTGTCAACATTGATTGTATTACACCTGTCACTACGCATGAAGGGGCGTTCTAATACCCTGATTTCATAAAACTATGGTGATGTGTTTTTTGAGATGAGATCTGAGACTGTCTGCATACAGTGTCCATCTCCCACGTGTGTGATCATTAAATCATCGTTTGACTCAACCCGACCGGACCAGTGTTGTTATTGTGGGTTTTTCCTCTGGTGTCCATCCCCAATATTTTGAACTCGTAACATTTTGGGGGCTCGTCCTGTGGTATTGGGGTGGAAGTGCGAGGTGTGGCCGGTCCGAGGTTGTCGAGCGGACAGGCCACTCGTAACAATAGCATGGGACTCTGTCCAGTGATCACTAAACCCAGCAGGATTACAGCACAGTCGGCAACCTTAATAGACAATATATTTACTAATGAAATAGAAAACAGATCTATAAGTGGTCTCCTAATTAATGACATCAGTGATCATCTACCTGTTTTTGTAGTGTATAACAGCAATCACAGGAAGGTCAAGCAGGAAAATACAACAAAATACAAACGAGTGAGAACAGAGGAGTCCATAAATGCATTCAAAAGTGATTTACTTAAGCAAGAATGGGAGATGCTGTATAAGGAAAAAAATATTGATAAAGCTTATGAGATTTTTTTAGGAAAATTTAAACTGTTATATGATAGTCGTTGCCCAGTAAAGAAATATAGTAAAAAACAAAAATATGCAGAGTGCCCATGGATCACAAAAGGATTACAAAATGCATGTAAAAAGAAAAATACCTTATATAGAGAATTTATAACGAACAGAAGTACAGAAGCTGAAAATAAATACAAGAAATATAAAAATAAATTAACTAGTATTTTGAGGTCATGTAAAAAGGAATATTATGAGAAATTATTAAATATGAATAAAAATAATATTAAAGGGATTTGGAAAACATTAAATACCATCATTAAAAATGGTTCTAGGCAGTCAAATTATCCTTCGTATTTCGCTAATAATGATAGAAATATTACTAACATGAGTGATGTGGTTAATGAGTTCAATAAATTCTTTGTAAGTGTTGGGCCAGACTTGGCTGAAACAATTCCTGATATAACAGATTCTGCAGAGAAAGAAACTAAACTCATTGACTGCAATCCTCATTCAATGTTTTTAACGGTGGCAGAAGAAAAGGAAATCATTGATATTGTTGGGAAATCACAAACAAAAAATTCTACAGACTCTGATGACATTGATATGGAAATCGTTAAGAAAGTGATAGATGGCATCTCCAAACCCTTAACACACATTTGTAATTTGTCTCTACAAACTGGTGCATTCCCAACACAAATGAAAACAGCTAAAGTAATACCACTGTTTAAAAATGGAGATAGACACCAATTCACAAATTATAGGCCTGTTTCTCTACTTTCACAATTTTCAAAAATACTGGAAAAAGTTTTCATTAATAGACTTGACAAATTTATAGATAAACACAAAATAATAATGGACAGTCAGTATGGTTTCAGACCAAATAGATCAACATCTATGGCATTAATGGAACTAATTGAAAATATCACCAACAATATAGATCAAAGACAATGCATAGTTAGTGTTTTCATTGACCTAAAAAAAGCTTTTGACACAATTAATCATGAAATATTACTTGATAAACTGGAGTACTATGGCATTAGAGGAGTGGTGCTAGAGTGGGTCAGGAGTTATTTGAGAGACAGGCAACAATTTGTGAAGATTGGTGAATATCAATCAGAGTGCCTGGACATTGTTTGCGGAGTTCCACAGGGGTCAGTATTGGGACCAAAGCTGTTTATCCTCTACATCAATGATATATGTAAAACATCTGATATATTACAGTTTATTTTATTTGCAGATGATACAAATATTTTTTGTGCTGGAGAGAATTCACAGCAGCTTTTGGAAATTGTCACACAAGAAATGATTAAACTGAAAACATGGTTTGACAGAAACAAGTTATCACTAAATTTGAAAAAAACTACATTTATGTTATTTGGAAATTGTAAAAAAGATGCCGGAGCAAAATTGTTAATAAACAATGTTGAAATAGAGCAAGTTTCTGATACAAAATTTCTGGGTGTGATAATAGATAACAAAATCTGCTGGAAACCTCACATAAAGCATATACAAGCTAAACTGTCAAGAAGCATCTCTGTACTGAGTAAAGTTAAACATTTTTTGCCTTCCAAATCACTCCGGGTACTTTACTGTTCACTTATATTGCCATATTTGCAATACTGTGTGGAAATCTGGGGAAATACATACAAAACTTCACTTCAACCACTATGTAAAATTCAGAAAAAAGCAATCAGGATGATTACTAAAGCAGGATTTAGAGACCATACTAACATCATGTTCTTGAAATTAAAAATTCTGAAGTTTATGGATCTTATAAAATATAAAACTGCAAAAATTATGTACAAAGCCAGATACAATGTGTTACCAGGAAATGTACAGAGGATGTTTTTTGACAAAGAAGGGGACTTTGAATTGAGGGGGAAATTAAATCTGAAGACTCTTAAAGCACAGACAAAGGTTAAAACCTTTTGTGTTACTATTTATGGGGTAAAACTGTGGAATAGTTTTACTGTGGACCTACAGCAATGCTCAAGCATTAGTCAGTTCATAAAGATGTTTCGAAAACTGCTTTTGGAAGAATATGAAACTGATAAAGTTGATCACCCATTGTGTGTATAAATACACTAAATTGTATCTAAATTATATCTATCACTGTAGCTATGTTTATACATGTTCTCCTTGTTTATTGTGTGGGGTAAGTGATGATGGGAATTAGGTGAATAGTGGGATTCAATAAAATGTTGAGCATGGGGTAGGGATTAATAAGTATGTTATACTTCTTCCTACTCCATTTCAGACCTAATAATTGTCATTTCATGTCATTTAGACTTTGTTTTATTTTATTTTATTTTTCTTTGTTTTATCTGAACACATACGTGTGTATGTGTGTGTATTTACATATATATTCGTATTTGTAAATGCAAGTATGTGTAGTTGTGTATATATTGTTTTTTTTTCTGTATATGTCTGAAATAAAGATACAATACAATACAATACAATACTTTCCCTAGTAACTAGTTGCTCTGAAAGTAATGAGTAACTTGAAGTAACTGAGTTACTTTTGATAGAAGAAACTAGTAATGTAACTAAGTTACTAATTTAAAGTAACTTACCCAACACTGCTGACATGACAACCAGATCCCACCTGAGATGTTTTCTTTGTGCCACAGTGAAAGGGAGCGCCATAATGATCTGGGGTGCTTTTCCTTCAGTGGAACAATGGAGCTTCAGGAGGTGCAGGGGCGTTAAATGGGTGCTGGCTATGTCCAGATGTTGCAGAGAGCATCCCTCATCACTGAGGGCCCTCGTCTGTGTGGTAACGACAGGACAACATGTCCAAGGGAAATGGTAAATGGACTGATTCTTATATAGCGCTTTTCTACTCTCCCGGAGTACTCAAAGCGCTGTATACAACATGCCTCACTCACCCATTCACACCCACTTATACAAGCACTTCAAAACTCAAGTGCAACTAATAAACACTCATACATATTCACACTCCGATGAACGCATCGGAGGGCAATTTGGGGTTAATATCTTGCCCAAGGATATTTGGCATGCAGACTTGGGGAGCCAGGAATCGAACCACCAACCTTCCAATCAGTAGCTGATCTGCTCTACCATCACTCTTTTGGACCATCCTACATTTTCGCCTGATCTAAATCCAAACAAGAACATTTTGGGATGGATGGCAAGGTAAGTTTACAAAAATGGACAACGGTTCCAGACAGTAGATGACCCTTGTGTGGCCATCTTAATAATAAACTTTATTTATAAAGCACACAAAAATACCAAAATCTTCACCACTTGGAGGAATGTTCGCATTCACCTCATGGAATCACTTGCATCAAGCATGCTGCAACTAATTTTGGAAGTGATCAGCAATAACAGTGGAGCTACTCATTACTGAGTTCATGTTTGGAACTTTGATTTCTGTTTTGGAGGGTTTATGGGGTTTTTTTGGAGGCGTGGTTCTTAACTTTTGATTTGCTGTAAAACAGCTTGTTTCATTTTGAGCGTTGTTTTCAATAAATTGCATGCTCAAAAAATGTTTTAATAAATGTTATTCTTGTTCCATGTTGAAGCTGTACTTGGAACCGTATTAAGATCCAACCATGTGAAATAGGATTTTTTGCCATTTTTTCAAGTGGTCTTAAACTTTTGATTGGGATTGTATCTCCGAGACCTCTTCAAGACCTCTACAACCTCAGCAAGGCCTCCTAAACTTCCCTAAAGATGTCTGATTTACAGACTTTGTTCAGACTTAGCGACCTGTGTAGAGGTCACTAAGTGTCACTAAGTATAATGCGCTAAAATGAAGTCCTAATTCTTCCAAAGCCAGCCATACAGACTGCAAATACAAACTCTGCATGAAGCAAGATACTGTAGATGTTATCAGTTTCACATAAAAAAGCAAAGGTCACAGATTCAGATAAAAATGCCATATAAGAATATCCATAAAGACATGCACAACTTTTTTTTAAAGCCATACAGGTTTTAAAGACTTTAACAAGGACACCTAAAGCTTCCCAAAGACATCTTCAACCTATCTGAGACCTTTATATCCTTAAAGACTTCAACATATATAATTCAGACTAAATAAACTCTGCAACTCCACCAAGACCTGAAAACACAGTCTGGAAATCTACAAATCAAGAAAATGTGCAGAAAGTGAAGAGGTCTTCTTAAACCCACTGTGAAAATATATTTACAACACTCATGGACAAAAATGGAGAATCCACCCTTCATGTATTTCTGTGACATAAAAACAAAATTAAATGCGGTCGTCAGATTTGGGAGGAAGCCCAGCTGTCTGTTTTGAAAGAAGAGACCTCCTCCTCCTCCTCTGTATGAATGTGTGTGTGCTTTGAACACAGGGAGGAGTATGTGATCAGTATCAGCAGTGACTTCACTCCATCTTCAAGTTGTGTTTGTGACTGTTTACATGAGAGCTGCCTTTCAGACACCCCGTCACTCTGGGTGATGATCCCAGCTGGTGGTTTGTTATGTAGTGATGGTCATGGTGGTGGAGGGGTTTGAGATGGTGAAAAGGGGGGCAGCAAGGGGAGACAGCAGAGGGTCTCCACCCGCGTGGAGACGCCTCAGTGGGATGACGTTATGTTTGACATGGTGGTTCCATGATGCGTCTTGTTGAAGGCTGAGTCGCTGCCGATAAATTGAAAAGCATCTTGCTAAATCCTGCAAGGGCACCAGATCATCATCTCCTTTACAGTTTAGAAATCCGACTTATCATCCGTCAAGCAAAGTAATAGGGAGTTGTATTATAAACAACTTTAAATATTCATATTCAAAATGATAAAAACTGTACAGCATGGACAGATCACTCACTAAACATCTGGACTGAATGCAGGCCTCAGCAGTACAGCTGGAGGTAGTATATTTTATAGTGGATGGCAATTAATGGTGTGGATGATGTTGGATGATATCTATAGCAAAGATAGGCCAAAGGTCCCAACAATCTCTTGTCGTTGCTTTGGAAGCTGATTTGTTAAGAAAACAGTCATCAGAACCCCAAAAAACCTTCTTAAACCCTTGAAATGAATCAAGCACCTCTACCCCATCATCTCAGAGAACCACTGAAACCAAAGACCCCAAAAGTCCTTAGAGATTTTTCAAACTTCTTATAAAGTAGACTACAGCCGTTACAGAAAGCTCATCTTTTTAATGCGTCCCCCTTTAATGTTTGGAAATCCAGTTTCACCCTGTTAACAGTGCCAGCGCCTGCCAATAATAGACAATGAGATTCCCTCGCATTTCAAACTGTTACATTTGACAGCTTCTTGTCTCTGTTCTCTGCAGACTTTACCATGATTGATTTGAACTCTCGTCTGCTGAGTGGAGAGCTGTTAGGTTTGGCTTTCATGGCGCTCTCAGATGGGTGTGGGTCCAAAAAAAGAAGAGAGAGAAGAGAAGAAAACCCAAAGGTCTGTAAGGGGAACACTGACATGTTTAAAAATTGTTTGCAGGTTGTAGTTTTAGTCTGCAGGAAGTCAAAGCCAAAATGCTCCCAACTGTCTGACAACCATCCAGGACCTTGATTTACCTTTAACTGGAAGAACTATTTTAAAACATAGAAATATATTTTTTTATTATTTATGCTCACAGACTTGCAAAACATTTTTTTACCTAAAGAGTTGTTCAAAGTCTGCTTTTTCTGGTTCACTGTCAGATGTTTTTATTTAACATCTGGATATTGGACAGAATGCATTTTTTTTAATGGCCAAAAAAAGACATTCTGTCCAATATCCAGATGGGGGCGACTCTGATTGTATAGAAGTCTGTGAAAAGATGAGTCCACCCTTACCTGAGGGGTGAGCCTTTATTTGTGTTAACTGGTTCAATAAAACCTAAATCCCCAGTAAGAGTCACGGGTATCCCTATGGTGGTTATTAGCTGGTGGTTGCTGTTAAGCTAGGCTATGCTTCAGAGTCTGAGCGCACTCACATAGAAAAGGATTGTTAATGTGTCGCCTGCACAAAATGATCCCTGTGAGCACCACCAATAAGACATCAGGTGACGATAATAATGATAAAATGCTGAAAAAAATCTAACAGTAAAACAAAATGAGACATTTCTAAAGTGATGAGTGGAAGTTATTGTCCCCTTAGAGTCCCAAAGAAAAAGTAAGTAAATAAAGCACGGGAGGAACAAGAACAAGGATCAAATCAAGAATAATATCAAACTGGCTTACGTTATACGCTGAATATCTGCGCTATTATTGCCCTTATAGAATGAGTAGCCAATCAGAGGAAAGTGGGCTTTTAGGGAGGGGCATCGGTTCAGCTAAAGAGTAACAAGCAGCACAAGAAAAGCAAATATGTTTTTTGACAATTGAATTAATTCTACTTGAATTAAAACACAGTCCCCATAGACTCCAAGGTTAAAAATTTACAGCAGAAATAAATATGTTTACAGCCAGATACAGAAACAGCTGTATGTGAGTGAGAATCTTTTCATAACGCACCTTATTTATTGGGCTGACAGGTGGATGGAGACAGTTGTATTTACATAGCTCCAATTTTTTGCACAGCATGAAAATTAAGAATTTTAGTTCCTATACAGTCTACGGATGCAGCTTGATAAGCAAAGCAGAAAGGGCATCAAACTGTGGGGATTTAGTGGTTAGACTGTCTGCAGAGTCTGATTAGGAGGAAACTTTAAAGTTGTTTTATGGTGTGTTTGCTTAAAAAAATGATGGGACATCACAGTATATCACTCTTTCATGTTTAGTTTTTAGTCACTTATTTTCAGCCAGTGGGATGTAAGCACGTTTGTTAAAGGATGGTCCTGTAGAATAATGAAACTTTAATACAAGGTTCAACTTTGTTCTTCATCGGTTTACACCACAGAAGAATCAAAGCCACTGTAACAGACCGTTGGTTTTATGTGTTGTTATTCATACTTTATATTGAACATTGACTACTTTACAAGATTTAATCAGTTTAATGAAAAACATTTAGATTTTAAAGGGTTATTAAAAAGCAGAAACGGTCAAAATCTGCTTCTAACAAGCTGTTGTTCAGAGCTTTTTCATTCTTCTCTCTGGTTAACGAACACTTTGGTAGGACGTCACAGCGTATTAAAAGTGCCTTGATCTCACACTGCACAATAATGCATTCCAGAGCTGTGGAAGCGTCTCCGGGCCGCCGCTCGGTCCTGGCAGCTGTTTCACTGCACACATTCCTGAAAATGAGGCTAACACACACTGCAGCCACTCTGTCTAATGTTTAAATTGCTTATCTTTAAAAGAGAGCCACAAACCGCAGCTTTTCCTGCTTTCAACACTTCACTTCATCCCTGAATGATGTTACTGTTGATGTGCAGCCAGTCGGCCTGCTTTCTGTCCGGCTCTCAGACGTTTCTGCACACACTGAGCAGGTCTTTATTATTATATTCATCATTGTGCAGTTTGTTATTCTGCTTCCCGCCCTCAATAGAGTCTGTGAGCTGGTTTTAGTTTGACATCAGAGTTTCAAAAAGTCAGAAACACTGAGGAATCTACAGCTCCATCATTAAAAAGCTAGGATGCTGAGGAGAAGGATTTTACTCGAGAATCATACAAAGACATATCAATAATATTTTTTTTGGTTTTGATTTTTTTTTACAGCACACTGTAAGTGTTTGGGATGTAAGGAGACCAGCTACTGTAGCTTTAAATATTTCCCCTTAAAGACAGTATATGAGACCTCCCTATACCCTCAATGATAAGTTTTGACACCTCTGAGTGTATCAATACAATTGACCATTAGAACAGCTTCTGGGTTTTTCCAAAGGTTGCTGCACAGGCAGAGTTTTTTCCTCTATAAGCAGACCTGAAATATAAATATGAATGCACTCAGTTGAGAAAAAAAACTTCTAGAGTTACTCCTAGTGGGGTTTTCAGCGGGTTAAACCATTAAAGCCAAATGTTTCTGATTGATAACAGAATTCCACCTGCTCAGCGCTTGGTGCCTCATTTGTTTGTCGTATTTTTAGTTTTTAGTTTTGTGAAGTTTCAAATATTTTCCTCACATATGGTCTGCAGCTCAAAGGTAGGTCCTTTTAGCAGCTGGACCCTTCCACTGGAGAACCATGCTTCCGAAAATGAGCAAAATGCGGTTTGGCATCATTTTGCTAAAATAAGTAAGACTTTCTTGCATAGTTTGTGCAGCGAGTTTCAGTTTCTTCCTTCTGAACGAAGGCTTCGAGTCCAAAAGTCCAGAACATGCTATGAAAACAAATTTGCTTCAGCAGCCATCACTCACATGGTCAAATCATAGCTTTGATATCCTGTATGATCTGGTTTTGATAATTTAGTAAGAGAGCTTTATAAAACTGCAACCCTTATGTACTAACGTGTGTGTGAAACGTTAGTGAATCAGACTCTGAACCAACAGATGTGTGCAATTTGCATAACACCTGCCCCCATTTCTGTACAAGGAAACATGCTCATCTCCAGGTGAAGCAGACATTATAAGACAGAAGTGTGCACATCTAAGGCAAGAAACCAGGAGAAAGTTTGACTGAAGAAACTAAAACCAGTGTGACCGAGGAGAAGCCAGAAATGGCAGAAAGATTTTAAAGTGCTTCCACCTGAGTGACGACAGTTGGACATCAAAGTTGATGTGAAAAAAGACTAACAAGAAAGAAGAGAAAAAAGAGAAGCTGATTTGTTCACTTGAAATAAGAAACCGACTGGAATTAAAAACAAAACAAAATCCTGGATCTTCAGCATCTGTGGAAGAATGCCAAGAAAAAAGACCATAAGTGAAGACATCCACCATTAAGAGTGATTTTAATGAGAGATGAGGTTTTTAAAGATGAGTTAAGGAATACTGCAATATGTTTCAATTAAAAGATTAAAGGATACATTGTTTAATATTTTATGTTTGATGTAGTAGCATTGAATTACCCTTTCATGTGCACCAAGGGCTGACATCTTGCGGCCTAAATTCCTCAGATTGCAACAGGTTGTGAAACACTTCAAGATAAAGCTGCAGGTTTCCTGACAGGATGATGAAACTCCGCACTTTTCTTTTGACTGCTTTGTGAGGTTTAGATAAAGATTTACCAAATCATTCCAGCAGCAGGCCCAGACTTTCGAGACGCACACTGTGGGACAAAAACAACTCGCCGTTATCTCATGCTGCACATTTCTGTGACAGGAACAACGGTTGGCTCTGAATTGCAAGATTTATGTCAGCAGCAGTGAAAATGTGGAACTAAATATTATCCTGAGTGACTTTAACTGACTTTATAATAGAATCACTGACCTCACAGTAAAAAGACACTTCTGTGACCCCCACATTGAAACCATTCAGAGAGAGGCCAGCGACAGAAGAACACACGATTTATTAACCCAATGATGGGAACGGATTGATGAAATGAGGAGGTGCTTAAGCAAATCAATTGTAACCAAATTAATAATTCATGTAAAGGCTGAATGATTAATAAAAACAGATCATAGACCATAGAACACATTAGTAATCTGTGGAGAGTAATGCGGAAAGTAACTTGTGAGGTAAATCAGCTGCACACATACATATGCATCATGTGAAAGCTGCGGAGCAAAAGTAGGAGTGAGGTCATCCCTCTCAGGAGCGTCCGCCTGTGCAGGACGGTTTGTTTTACGGGCTTGGTGAACCAGAGCGCTCCGGGAAGTGAGCAGTTTGTTGAAGGAACATGACTCCGGGTCAGTCTGGCTCTCTTTGAGCTCCACACATGTAGACCAAACTCTCGACGCTTCCCACTCGGCCTGCTGCACCTGAGCTTCAGCTAACTACATAATTGGATTGGCTGCAGTGTGTGATTGAATCCTGTTAACCCATTTCCTCACCTTGCAGCGGGCAGCAGACTCCACCCTTCAAGCAATCCACCCATTCTGAGTTTCAAGGCTGAAAGTCCACACCAGCAGGCCCGCCGAGGATTATGGGTCATTATGAGCCGGTAGTCTCTCAGTTCTTCAAACCAACTCTTTAATAAGATCAGATTCTCTAGCTTCAGCTCAGCTACCAGTTTAGTAGTTCTGTATCCCCCAACCAGTCAAGCATCAGGCTTCATTGTTCTGTCTGGACTGTAATTGAAACCCTGTCCGCATATAAAGCCATTTATTTGACAGTTGCCTGAAGTAATTCTCCAAAACAGAAAGGTCAAAGTCGTTTTACCTTGCGGGCCACAAACAGCTGAAACAGGGCCAGAGCAGAGAAACTGCACTTTTATCTGTGGACCCACTGTAACGAAAACGAAAAAAAAAAAATTCTATAGTAGACAGTAAAGAAAGTATAACCTTACTTTGGTGTAATATAAACACTCATTGAAAAGCTGAAAACTTTTCCTGCTATGAAAATACAGTTAAAGTCTAAAATTGAGCCCTTCCTTCACATTTTCCAAAGTTGTCCAGCGGGCTGGATTGGAATCTTTGCTGGCCTAGTTCTGGCCAACCTCATGTTTGATATCCAGTCATTTGTCAATGATATCCTTTGCATCCATTGTCACCTTCTTCAGTCATTCCTGGAGACCTGCCCACCTTGTGGTGCTAATGGTTGTTTACTACGACTATTCCACAATCCCTAGTTGCCCTGAGACTCTGAATGTAATAAAGAGTTTTAAAGTGAAAGCTTCTCGTTTCATTTCAGCATCATCATGGGTTTAATCCGACCAGCAGATGATGATCCTGGTATCAAATCAGAGATCCTTCAAACAGTGATACCACATTGATCTCAGATCAAACGCCGGAGTACTGCCACTATGCTGCTCTGTGTCACAAACATCAAACTGCTGCACTTTTTGTTAGAGAACAACAGGCAAATTTAGTCTCTAGATCGGGACTCTTGGAGTGGGTGTAAAAGACTTGGTTGCAGTTTTTAGCAGAACTAAAATGTGTTTTTCAGCCCTGAGAGTTTGATGTGAGCATCTGTGGTAATTGTGAAATTATGAAGGATCGAAAATGATGGAAAAATGAGAAATGTGGGGTTTTTTGCATGCAGTTTGTTTCAGTCCTCACAGGACTGGGTCCAAACTGGATGATTTCGCATTTTTCCATCAAAAAAAAAAGAAAAAAAGAAAAGAAACAAACTGCATGGCATCATTAGAGTGGTTGTGGTTCTGAAGCTGTCTATGAGGGGGTCGGATTTGGGCGGTCTATAAGGTAACGACCCTGTTAGTGGCTGATATGAAAAGATTTTCTGTCAGACTCACACTGTCTCCACTGAAGTCCACGTGTTATATCCAAATGCTGCTGAGGTTCCCTCCTCTTTGCCTGCGTGCTGCTGCATATTTATCTGACCGCAGCAGGTGCTGTGGATTCCAGTCAGGGGGGTGGAAGCTGCTGTGGTTTGGGGGGTCTCTCGGCTCGGACCACCATCGGTTTGCTCTGCGGCCTCGAGCAGGTCAACCGGTGGCTCTGAAGGCGCTCTCAGTCATCAGACCTGACAGGCTAATGAGTCGGTGAAGAGTCCCAACAAACCTGGATCCTAGCCAAACCTCCGCTGTTAGCTTTGGCTCCCGGTTCTGATAGAGTCCAGTGCTGCTTTCATTCGGGGTTACAGACCCTCGCTGTGGTTCGTGTGATGTGAAGTAAAGAACGGTTCTATGTACTTTCACTGTGTGTGAGGTAGACGATCATTACGAGCTGAAGGAACATTTACTCCCATAGATTATGTTCTCGTGGATCTTTTGGAGACTTACTTTTTCAGGTTCATTTTAAAGAAGCTGTTGGAGGGGAAAGAGGAGGACTGGCCATCCTACTGTAGCTGTAGAAGAAAACCAAAATCAAACGTTACACACTAAAATTCACTTTTCTGTGATGTAAAAAAAGTGTGTGTGTGCTTAGATTATATACGCTCTTAGCAGTGTTTACCTCCCTCTGAATGTCTCCTCAGTCTCGGTCAGAGACTACCACACACGCACAAATACACAAAATAAGTCTAATAAATGTTCAGGCAGTAAGGACTCAAACACAACAACAAACAAAGTTTGTAAGCTAAAAGCTTCACTAAAGCAGAACATATCAGTCGTCTCAGGTCAAAAGTAGGAGTAATATTGAGACAAAACACCCACAGCCTGCTGAAATCACCTTACATTCATCAGTGGGAGCAGCTGATTCCAGCAAAGATGCTGTGTTTCCCAGGCGCAGTGCAAACACACAGGACAAAGACAACTTCCTACACCTGCTGACTGTGTGTTGACGTCGTTTCCAAGAAGATTCGACGGAGTCAAAGTGAAACTGCTCGGGAACAAATGATTGTTCATAGAAATGCCGGGCCTTTTGCTGTCGTCCCTCTGTGTCCTTGTCTCCTCTTCACTTACCCATCTAATGATAAATGATGAAAAGCCAAAAATAAAATACATTGCTTGATTTTGGTAGTTTTTGTTAGGAACGTTTTTTAGGATTAAAATAAATTAAAGCCTGCTGGGACTTTCAATCTGAAAGAGATTTAGAGAGCTTTAAAATCATCAGATATCATTTTAGGTTCCCATAAGAATAATTTCCTTAAAACCCTCATTAAAGAAGGAAGTGCACCTCTGGCAGCTGAGCGTGTCCGTTAGCAACCAACAACCATCATGTAAAGCCGCTTGGAAACCTCAAGTTCAACTGCTGAAAACTCTGATTTCTGACTCAAAGATTCAGAGACCAGCACTTTCACACAGGACTAAGTCAGACAATGGTGTAAGCAGACCGGAAGACCCGAACAGGGAGGTAAAAATGCAAACACCAAAGCTCTATTAAAGCTGGTTCTGCGAAATTGAAGAGGGCAGTGGACATGACATACAGGAAGGCAGACAACAGTAAGAAAATGATCCGACAAAGGTAAGACGTGAATGTAGATGCTAAGAGGCCAGATTTTAAAACAAGGCACAGGTGGAGACAATCACTAAGGGGGAAATAGCACAAAACGAAGCTTCACTTTACCATCATAACATGCTTTAGTGCTAAATGTTAGCTGAGTGCCAGCTATCTGAATGGCATGCAGATGCTAGCAATACTAAAGGCAGCATTCATGCTTCATCTTGACTGCAGCAGAACTGGATTGATGATATGCATTTGTTGCAGTACCACGATAAGCCACTAGGAAAACAGTGTTACTGCTCGGATGATTTGGTATCGTCGTGTTGGTGTTGTTCCCAGATCATCATGAAAATGTTGTTCCAGGTTCAACATTGCAAGTGACCAATCACATTGTTGTGACGTTATTCTTTTCGCAAAAGTATGACGTCACAACATTCTGATTGGTCACTTGCAATGCTGAACCTGGAACAACATTTAGTATGATGATCTGGGAACAACACCAACACGACAATATCAGATCGTGCGTTACTGCTCTATGTGATAGTCCATGGAGTCTATGGAGGTGTTGGGGGTGTTTTGGTCTCAAGCTGGTAACTAACAAGTGATGAAAGGGTGAGTGGGTTCGGGAGTGCTCAGCACCCTTTCTCCTCCTCTTCCTCCCAGTAGCCATCAGCAGCTTGCAGCGGTTTGTCGAAGCAGAGCTCATTTAGTGTTTTACACACTCCTTTAAACGACTCTGAGCCTGGCCAGTTTCCTGAGCGCGACCAAACACGCCCATGGAGGCGACAGCTTCGCCCTGCGCCTGTAACCACAACACCACAACAGCAACATGACTCACGCGCAGCCTGCCAATATGAGTCCCCTCGACATGAGAGCACATAAATGTGATTAAAAACAACACTTGACATGCAGTATTTCTGATTATGGTGCAGACAGGTTCTCCAACTACCAATAAAACTTCTGCTGGGGAAGAAATCGTCACCGTACCGAGCAGCTGAATCCCTGATGCACACTTTAATAACTGTGAATGCACTTACATCCACACTGAGACTCCTCTTTAATGGTTATTGAAATATATCACTTTAATGCTCGTATCAGTATGAATGAATGGAGAAATAGTCAATCCTGTGGAGATGTAAATTTAGAGGTTGAGGTTTGAGCTCAGAGTAGATCTGCTGCTTCTCGACACCAAAATGAGCCAGCTGAGGTGGTTCAACCTCTGACCAGGACCCCTTCTCTGGGACGTCTTATAAGCACGACCAACTGGGAAGAGATCCTGGAGGATGCACCTTTATTTATCTGGAGTACTATGATGGCAGCATGCTTGTTGACATGGTCCGAATTTAATGGTTAAATTGAGATTTGTCAACTTCTTCCTGGAATTTTGTGTACATGCTACCTTTTTCTCTTCAGGTATTTAACACTGGTTCTATCATTTAAACTTTTTGAAGTTATACAAATGCAGCAAAGTTAAAGGAATGACATCCCAACTCTGGAAATCCAGCTCTCCATCTCAAATTCAAGTCATAAGCAGTGTTGGTCAAGTTGCTTGAAAAAAAGAAATCAGTAACTAATTACTGATTACTTCTCCAAAAAAGTAATCATCTTACTTTACTAATTACTTATTTTCAAAAGTAATTAGTTACTTAGTTGCTTATTACAAACACAATACACAAACTGAATAGGTAATAAATCAATAGATCTTTCAGTCCAATTCTACTTTTTCTGCATAATCCGTCACATAAAATGTAATCAAATGAAAAAGCCTCTTTTTAAAACTTGTTTTATTAGTTTTAATCTTTTAACTTTATGCACATTGCATCAAGCAAAAATTTAATTATATGCAACATTCTCTGACTGGAAGAGATTTGTTTAACATTTAAACCTATTTTCTGCATATCCTAGCATATAAAATAAAATATTTTTTGTGTTTACTCTTTCAAATCGATGCAAGTAAAACACAGCAGAAAATAAATAAATCAAAGACTCAGTGGCACTAAGTCCCATATAGCAGTAGTGATGGGATTTTCGGCTCTTTTTAGAGAACCGGCTCTTTCGGCTCCGAACCGCCTCTTCAGGTTGTTTTGTTGCTTTAATTAATTAATTATTAATAATAATATAAAATTATGCACAAAAGGAATTACTAATGTAAAAAAAAGTTGTTTATGTATAAATATATTCGGTGGCCCCTAGAGACAAAGCACGTACAAACTCCAAAACACATTTCTAGCGTTAACTGAACTTCCAAAACAGAGCTACCCAGATCACTTAAATTACACAATTGAAAGCATATGTGTATTGTTTGTGTATTTATACACAAGCACTCATATATATTCAAATAATTTAAAAAAAATGTTCATTTACCTGTTACTACCACACACCAAATCCAGTCGTTGGTACTTCCTGGTTTGTGTAGCCACTAGGTAACAAAAGCTCAACACTGCCCCTAGCATCCTGGAGCACTTCTGTTGTGTTTTGTACGTGCTTCGGGGTTTGTACATGTTTTGGAGTTTGTATGTGCTTTGTCTCAAGGGGCCACCATAAATATACTTTTATTTATTCACTACACATAAAATGTAATAAATAAATCATATAATACAAAAACCAACTATTTACATTTCAACTTTTAACTATTTAAATTTTCAGCTTTTTCCTTTTTAACAAATTTAAAGTGAAACAACACAAAACACTGCAAACCACAACACAATTAAATATAAATTATAATATGAAAACAAAAAGAACATGCATATTCTCTGTCATATGGGCCTGCATGAATAAACTTCTGAATCCTTTATCATCGCAACTGAAAATAGTTGTGGATGATTACTATACCTTTCTAATGTGACGTTGCTGTCCCTGGCTCTCTTTCTCTGTCTCTCCCTCCTGCTCTGTTCCTGTGCTACTGCCAGTGTAACTACCGCCCCTCCCTCCTCTTCCCAGGGCAAAGCACAAGGCTCGCGCATGGAGTCAAGCCAAAAAAAAGTGCGAGAGAGAGGGAGAGAGAAAGAAAAAAAACCCACGGCTCCCAATAAGGAGCCGGCTCGTGTCGTTCACATCAAAGATCCGGCTCTAAGAGCTATTTCGTTCGCGACCGACACATCACCACATAGCAGACAGGTTTGGCCCAGATATGGTGACTGACTGGTGACTACTGGCTGACTTCTGGCATGGTAAGTGGTATGTCATCCAGTTATGGTCAATGCCTGGCGTAGATGGCAGTGTTTATGTGATGACATGCCACATCTGGCCCGATTATGGTTTGGTTTATGTAGCCCAGGCTCATAGAAAACAGGTCTGACTGACTGGTGTCATGGCAGGGTGTATGTAAACCAGATGTCGGCCAGGTCTGGCAATGATAGCACTATTTATGTTCCCATTTTTCTATTTTAGTTAGAAGACCCAAATGCCATGTTGCAATACTATACTGCTATGGTAGCCAACGTTTCAAATGCAGGTTTGACAGGTTTGTGAGTGTACACGTTATCCAAAACCTAGTGAGGGTTTACTCATGCTTACCGCGGGTGGCTGTAGCTCAGGAGGTATAGCAGGTCACCTACTGCTTGGAAGGTTAGTGGTTCGAGCCCTGTATGTCAAGAGTATGAATGTAGTTAGGAAGCACTCAGTTTAGAGAAAGTGTGCGATTGGGTGAATGTGGCGTGTTGAATAGAGCACTTTGAGTAACCCAGGAGAGTAGAAAAAGGCTATGTAAGAATCAGTCCATTCACTGTCTGAACAGAGTTTTGTCATGTTACTTTTGCACTATTATGTTCTGCCACATGTTGTTATTACATGGTTTGATTAAGGTACACATTAGGCTGACATCTGGGGCCAGAGCTAAAACTGTTTTGGGCCAGCACAGGGCCACCAGTGTGTCTGCAACTGGCCTTGTGCTGACCTATGTGTGGGCCACCAAGGGGCCGTTATTCTTTGCGCTATGTGGGCCATGTGTAAGCACATTGTGTGGGCCAGATCCGGGCCATACCAATTTTGCTATGTGGGGTCTTGTCGCTCTTAAATTGATTTTCACCTGTTTACAAGTAAACACGTTACAAGTAACGTCACTGTTCTTCTCTGGTCATGAGATACGAAAAGTTCTGAGTGCAGAAGCTCCAGAATCAGAACCAACCAGTCCTGAGTCGAAATATAAAAAACATTCATGCCACCCGCTCTGTCATGTTACTGCTTTTCTGTGAACGCTGCCATTAACTCCATCCTAATGTTCACATGCATGTCTGGGCATGACCGTGTGCTCTGGCGAGCCCCTGTTTAAGCAGCATTAGTGTTTTGCGGTGATGTTTCTGTCTGTCAGCTCGCAGTTTGAAAGCTCTGCTGACTCTCCTCTCCTCTTCATTAAAAACTGGGCCACTCTGCAGAGCACATTTAGAAACTCCACCACAGACCAGGCGACTGTGTGACTGTGGTTAGGCACCTTAGAGAAGAGGATGATAAATTGCTTTTTAATTGCTTATAAATGTGTAACGGGGCTTGGCCACCTGCCCCGGGTCCTGATTGCTCTGCAGAGCTGAAGCTGAGACAGGACATCGGGTTATGAAGTGAGAGGACTCGTGTGCAGCTTTGCTCTGAGGAGAGGCCTGCATGGATACCGCTCGGACCGCCTGTTTGTGGCGGTATTATGGCAACTTAATGTGTTGCATTTCCACAACTCCCCTCCTCCTAATTACATTTTTCTGTGCCAAACATTTTACATTATTTCATAACGCGACATGACTGCACATGAAAATCATGTTTTCTGAAACATAAACTCCACCCGAAACATAGAAATGCCCCCAAAAATGCCAAAAGCAATAATATTCAGCACAGTTGGACTTTCAGTGGGACCTTTAGTCATCTGGAGAGTTAGCAAAGCATCCGATTGGCTCACTTTAAAGCCCTGTATTCAGTTCAGTGCAAAGTTATTGATCCCAGGAGCCCTCATGTATAACATTAAATATAATAATGGTAGGGTTAGTAGAAGGAAACCTGCAGGCCTACACCACAGGAAGCAGTCACTTTCCATATCTTTGTGGAAACATTTTCTTTGTTATTGTTCTGTCTTGAAATGAAAGTAACAAATGGTTGTACTGAATTTGAGTTTGATGCCACCAACCTGTTTCATTAAAGCTCAGACAAGGGCAACAATGAAAGGCAGGCAACGGCTCCAGCCTGTTCACAAAGATAGGTTGGATAAGCAGTTAAGAAGATGGATGGATAGACGGACAGACGGACGGGAGCAACAGAAGACTGGAATTTCTGTGCAATGCAAAAATTCTAAAAATCTGATGATTGGGTATAGAATGAGCACCTTAAAGAGGCTGCTTGTTTCACAAGTAAAGATGTTGAGGGGTCGCCCCTCTGAAAGAGTGAGTGAGCAAAAAGTTTGAGCACAAAAAGGAAAATGGAAAAAATTATGACCAAAAAAATGACCTTTCATTACATGGAAAAACTTACCTACCATGAAAAGAACAGAGAGGAACAAGATCCAGAAACTCCGCTGCCTGACACAACACCAGGCAGGGGGGGGGGGGGGGGGGGGGGGGGGGGGGGTGTAAAGTAGGACCCCCTCCAAGGTAAAGGGGGTTTAAAACCTGGGACTCCCCTTCTGCTTTTAGGCCTGAAGTTAAACGCCTTCATGAATCCAAATGAAGTCTTAAAGTTGTCTTTACTTAAAAGCTTAAGACTCTGTAGTCCGTTAGTGTCTCTGTCTAGTCGTTTTTGTAGCTGTTTGTGTCGTGCTTTTAGTGTCCCGTTGCTTTTTAGTCATTGTCTGTCATTTACTGTGTTGCTTTCTAGTCCGTCCTGTACTTTGTAGTCATTTTATATCTCTTTGTTTTTTTATGTCTGTAGTTAATTTGTTTCTCATGTTTCTTTGATCTGTTTGCAGTTATTTTGTATCTCGCTGGACTCATTTTATATTTTACATCTCTGGTTTTATGTCTTTTGTTGTTGTTTGTCTTGACGATTTGTAGTAACTTAGTTGCGCTTCAGTGTGTTGCTCTGTGGTCATTTCATTTGTCTTTGTTGTCCTCGTGTGTTTTTGCATTTCTTTGTGCCTCAGTGGCTCTTTGGGTGTTTCAACATATATTTGCAGTGTGATGTAACACAGCCCAACATATGAAACATATCTGGTGGTTCTGTGCATATACTCATGCATAACGTGTATAAAGAAATAATGAAAAAGCTCCTCCAGGCTCGGGCCTGAGGCCCCCCCCCCCCTCCCCTCTGGTACTGGACCTCTCTGGTATGTAAACAGTGCGTTAGTCAGTGGCGCAGTGATCCAAAGTTTCCAGAGCTCACTAGGGACAGCCTTGCCACCAGGGGCGTCTGAGCAGATGACTAATAAAGGTGTCATTAAGCCTGTTGATTTTCACAGGCAGCACCTACACGGGCCCAGGTAGACCTTGGCAGGTTGTTGTTTATAGTCTGGTGTGAGGGGGGTCACATCCTCGATGTCTCAAGAGGGCAGGCAGTGTCCGACCCTGAATCAAGGTTTCATTTAGTGTGTTGATTTTCAATGCAGCCGGTAGGTAGAGCCTGGCATGTGTCGGCCTCTCAACCTTTCAATAATTATGTTAGCTTTTGGGGGGAAAAAGTGACCGGCTGTTCCTGGACGTGGAGCGCAACATCTCCCTGAAGGGTGGACCCACTGAGGCTCGCATCCCCTGTTGGCTGCCGGCCACCAAGATGAGATGATTCAGCTCCAGGCTCCTCTCACTTGCCCTGCTGATTAACTGACTTTTTTTTTACAATTACTGGGGTAACTAGTGAGTGCTGGGTGCGGACGGCCTGTTAGGACTGGTGATGTTTAGATGACATAACTGATCAGCTGGGCGAGAGCCTTGATTGGGGGAGTTAAGCGAAGCAGGGCCAGCAGACGAGCTGACCGCAGCTGTCAGCAGCAGCTTATTTTGAGGTCCTGAATAAATTAAAACAAAACAAGCAGTAAAGTCAGTCATTGTTACAAGAGGAATTTGGTCATTTAATGGACTCTCCACAAATAAGTCATTTGTTATGTTTGGTAACTGTTATTGGGCTGGATGGTTTTTAGATTTAAGAGGCCTGAAAGTGTAAAAGCCCCAACAGCAATTCCTAAAGGCATGGACAAGTTACTGAGTGGGTTTAAAAGGCTCTGAGCCAGGGGCCCAATAAGCAGAACATAAGTGAAACATCTAAAAATAGATCACAAAACAGGTTTCATCCTTTGAGGAGCATGAAAGCAATAAAGTCCAACTGATCTAGCATCTTTTGTGGAAGTCTCTTTCTCTGTTTCTTCTGTTTCCCTGAGTATACCTTTATGAAACAGGATCAGCAGTTTTGCACCCGCTGAACAAATATCAGAAAGACAAAGCAAAAAAGAAAAAAGATGCAAAGAAATCTGCTTATAAATGACAGAAAAAAGAGAAATCAGAACTAAGGTTTCTTCTAGTATCAAGGTGTCCCCGTGATAGATACAGATACATCCATAACACACTGCAAACCTAAGCTACTTTTAATCCCACAAATACAACATCAACCCCATCTGGATTATTCTAACGTGAACAGATTAAAAATTTTAAACATTTTGTTCAGACAGTCTGGACTCAGAGATCTGAATACAACAAAGCATCAGAGCAGTCAAAGTAATAAACCACTCTGAGCTCTATGAAGCAGACTTTAGTGACTTAAGTGAGTCCCTGACGTTCAGGAAGGTGGTGCAGAGCTCTGAGAGCAGGCCTGGAGAGGACTGGTTCCTTGCTGTTGTTTCTCTGGGAGTCTGTTTGAAGTCTCCTAAAGATTACACTGATTTCACCACCTTAGGGCTGCTGAGATCCCCCGCACACACACCCAATGGTTACAACCTGTGACACTTTTACACTCGGAGATGCCAAAAAGCAGCAAGGGGAGAGCTCGAGAGGCAAAGTGAAAGTCCAGCACATTTTTCTTGTGTGGACCCGGCTCGTGTGTGGACGTTTATTTGACGTGTCACGTCATCGCAGTCCATGCCAAGCAGCCCGGCCACCCTGCAGCAGCAGCAGCAGACTCCAGGGCCATGTTTGAACTCCGTGCCACAGCTACACTGCTCTCATTCATTTGTGCAATAATTGCTCTGACCTTTGAGAGTTTTCCTTGCAGTGCTTCAAAATATAGGCAGAAAATTTGGACGATCACAGGTACTAATTAAGTCGGGTATCATGGCTCTTTCCCTTCACCGCACTTCATATTTTAGCTAATTTGTCTGCACTTCTGTTCAGGCCCATTTGTGAGTTTGTGTTGAGAACGTGTGATGTAATGGCTGAATAAAGTAGGACTGATTCACCTGGATTTGTGAGTTTAAGCCATTCGTGTTTTCTTAGCTGCAGGTTCCAGTAGTCGTAAATAGTGTTTGGAGAATGACTAACATTCAGCATTGGAGCGGTCAGTCGGCTCATTGATGAAATGCCGAGCGGCTCCAGATACTGAATCAGGATAAATGATGGAAAGTATGCAAGTCAACATTTGCGCTGCAGGTGGAAGCCAGACGGACATTCAACCCAGCTCAGATGGCTGCTGGTGGTCAGATGATCTAACTGTGCTGTACTCATCATCGCAGCCAACAAACTTTTACTTCCTATGGAATTTATGCAGGTTATTCTAATGATCTTTAACATGCAGGACTTATTGAGGATGTTTAATGCTGCAACGGATTTTTATGTTTGGTTGAATTCATATGACTGAAGACAATACAGAAATAATTAATGATTTATTCACATTTCCATTAACTTTTTCTCATAACTTCCCAGCTGTAAGTCACATTAATCCATAGCAATAAAGTTAATCTGCTTGTCTCTTTGGAAAGTCTTAAAAGACAACGTGATGCAAATCAACTATAAAGAGACAAAACAAGAACATGGATGGAAAATAACAACAAACAGACATTAAACAACAAGGAAGATGAAAAAACAACTGCGATTATACAAAATGGCAACAAAGACACTTTAAACTGTTTTTAAAAGACAGGGAACAGTACAAAGAGACACAAAATAACCACAAATACAGGGAGTGCAGAATTATTAGGCAAGTTGTATTTTTGAGGAATAATGTTATTATTGAACAACAACCATGTTCTCAATGAACCCAAAAAACTCATTAATATCAAAGCTGAATGTTTTTGGAAGTAGTTTTTAGTTTGTTTTTAGTTTTAGCTATTTTAGGGGGATATCTGTGTGTGCAGGTGACTATTACTGTGCATAATTATTAGGCAACTTAACAAAAAACAAATATATACCCATTTCAATTATTTATTTTTACCAGTGAAACCAATATAACATCTCCACATTCACAAATATACATTTCTGACATTCAAAAACAAAACAAAAACAAATCAGCGACCAATATAGCCACCTTTCTTTGCAAGGACACTCAAAAGCCTGCCATCCATGGATTCTGTCAGTGTTTTGATCTGTTCACCATCAACATTGCGTGCAGCAGCAACCACAGCCTCCCAGACACTGTTCAGAGAGGTGTACTGTTTTCCCTCCTTGTAAATCTCACATTTGATGATGGACCACAGGTTCTCAATGGGGTTCAGATCAGGTGAACAAGGGGCCATGTCATTAGTTTTTCTTCTTTTATACCCTTTCTTGCCAGCCACGCTGTGGAGTACTTGGACGCGTGTGATGGAGCATTGTCCTGCATGAAAATCATGTTTTTCTTGAAGGATGCAGACTTCTTCCTGTACCACTGCTTGAAGAAGGTGTCTTCCAGAAACTGGCAGTAGGACTGGGAGTTGAGCTTGACTCCATCCTCAACCCGAAAAGGCCCCACAAGCTCATCTTTGATGATACCAGCCCAAACCAGTACTCCACCTCCACCTTGCTGGCGTCTGAGTCGGACTGGAGCTCTCTGCCCTTTACCAATCCAGCCACGGGCCCATCCATCTGGCCCATCAAGACTCACTCTCATTTCATCAGTCCATAAAACCTTAGAAAAACAGTCTTGAGATATTTCTTGGCCCAGTCTTGACGTTTCAGCTTGTGTGTCTTGTTCAGTGGTGGTCGTCTTTCAGCCTTTCTTACCTTGGCCATGTCTCTGAGTATTGCACACCTTGTGCTTTTGGGCACTCCAGTGATGTTGCAGCTCTGAAATATGGCCAAACTGGTGGCAAGTGGCATCTTGGCAGCTGCACGCTTGACTTTTCTCAGTTCATGGGCAGTTATTTTGCGCCTTGGTTTTTCCACACGCTTCTTGCGACCCTGTTGACTATTTTGAATGAAACGCTTGATTGTTCGATGATCACGCTTCAGAAGCTTTGCAATTTTGAGACTGCTGCATCCCTCTGCAAGATATCTCACTATTTTTGACTTTTCTGAGCCTGTCAAGTCCTTCTTTTGACCCATTTTGCCAAAGGAAAGGACGTTGCCTAATAATTATGCACACCTGATATAGGGTGTTGATGTCATTAGACCACACCCCTTCTCATTACAGAGATGCACATCACCTAATATGCTTAATTGGTAGTAGGCTTTCGAGCCTATACAGCTTGGAGTAAGACAACATGCATGAAGAGGATGATGTGGACAAAATACTCATTTGCCTAATAATTCTGCACTCCCTGTAGACCTCAAATAACTACAAAAGATTCAAAAGCCCCCTTTCTGCTGATTGTCCAACTTCTGGAAGCCTACTGATGGGCAGAATCCATTGCTCGTGTGTATTAGATGACAATGTATAATTTAAATACATTTGAAAAACCAGCGATGAAATGCAGCGATGCCTTAAATCCTCACCTGCTCCCTGCTTCTATTTTATCTCTCTATTTTTAACTTTTTATTCAGACCAGCTGAGCAGAAGACTCGTTTGTTCATAGATTTCTACATATTCAGACCCCCTGCCTGACATTTAAACATCAAGTTTTTGGACCCTTCCAAACTTGTTTCTCACAGTTAACCTCTGGGTGGTCTTGGGTCGATTTGTGCCATTTTTCATTGTTCGTATACACGCCATTTGCACTGTGTTGAACGGAATATAGCCAACTTTTCCAAAAAAAAGTCTGGTTACATATATTTCAAAATTCCAGTCTGACTCCCTTAAATTAGCTTCAGTGGCTGAGCTACAGATAAACTTACACTATTGGTCCTAGTGGTCGATTTGTGCCCCATTGAAACCCATTATAAACGCTATTTCCCATTCCACGGTCATTACAACCAAATAATGGGCCATCTTCCGAATGTTGGTGGTACTCGGGAGTCCGGGCCTTGGAATTGTATCTTTTGGGAAATATTTGATTTCTTTGTTTTTTGGGGCTAAAAAAACAGTGCGGCCATGTGACGAAACCGGGATATAAAGGGTTAAAATCCGCGAAATGTAATTAAAACTTGATATGAATATTTCAAGGAGAAGTAGGTCTAAAAGATTGGCTAATTTAAAGTGGAAAAAAATATTAATATATAGATATTTTATGGCACTTTTCATGGCGTGGTCGATTTGTGGCTCTAAGCCCAATAGTGTATGCATTTTTCTAGGACCCCCCAGAGGTTAAAGGACTTCTGAACTCTAAAGACATAAAATCAGAAACTGAAAAACAATAGTTGAAAAAACATGCTTTTTTAAAAAGAATTCCAGGTTGTCTTTAAAGTTCAGGCTCAAAACATTCATTCTTTTACTTTTTCATTTAGATGATCTTGAGGATATCTTGAAATGGGCATCATCACTAAATGGGTGTGCTGAACCTGTAGAAGAAAAGAAATCTGGGGCTAAATATGATTCAGAAAGAGCATGTTTTGTTGATTTATTTCAGAATAATCAAATCACCCTCCATCTTGAATTTTCCCAAGGCTAATGGGCTTTATCAACAACATAAACGTTCTAGTTTTGGTGCATATATTGTTCCGTTTTGAATGATTTACTGGTCGATAAACAGAAAAAAAAATGAAATAATGAGAATGCCTGGGCCTTTTTTAAAACACTGACGTAACTTCAGCTATGACAGGTGAAGCCAACATTCAGTTTCCTTAAACCTGCATTATTTCCAATGGAGAGTGGTCAGTGATTAATGACCCATCAGTTACACGATGTCAGCCAATGGCTGTGAAGTTTCAAAACATCAAAGTGGCAACACAGAAAACTTGAGGGTTATAACAGGGCTTCATTAATCAGTGGGTAACATCACAGTGTATTATCTGTATTATTGTAGGGTTTTTGCCTTACAATATAAAGTGCCTTGAGGGGACTGTTGTTGTGATTTGGAACTATGTAAAAAAAAAAATTAACTGAGTGCTTATGGCTTGACAAACTCATCTGACACTGTAAGATAAGATGGTTTTAAAATACTGCTCAACTCCTGGATAAATGGACCAGTCCTCATGGAACTATAACAACGTCAAGGATTTCAAAGAAGACAAACTCCTTCCTTTCTTCAGTGCGTCCGACCGCCTCAGAGATCTTTCCAGTGCCAGTCCTCTCATCACAGTTTGGCTACTGAGGTGTCCAAGCAGCCAATCTCTCAAATGGAGACCTTCACACATTCCAAAATCATGATTATGGAAAATACACTCAAACCATTCTTTTAACCTTGTCCCTTTAGAAACACTTCAATTTTTCTCTCCTTTATTCCAAACATGGCAGCAGGCCTGCATGCTCTCGCCGCTCGCTGTTTGTTGGGCCTTGGAGCTCAGCGGTATCCTGTGGTTGCCTCAGTTGTGAGCTCACTTTTTATTTACCTACTCCACCCCCACCACCCTCCAACCCTCAATCCTTTCTAACGGGGCGTCTGGATGCGAAGGCCAGGTGAGGAGGTGAGCTGAAAACCTGAGGTGGTGCGTCAGAGGCACTATGAGTCGCAGACAGACCCGAGCAGGCTTTGGGGAAGGCAACTGAAAGTGCGAGAGATTAACACTCCTACTGCAGCATGTTAATGGTCTGCAGTCGGGGATCATAGAGTTGCCACCAGCCATTACTGTAGTTATGGAGAATTCAGTTGGGATCTAATGAGAGGCATTTGTTTGAGTCTAAAAGAGGAACAGTCTATTAAAAACAGAGCTCGTAAATACTCCCATGTCCACACCTCCTGAAAAACATGGGCCGAGTTTGACAGAAGATAATAAGCAGTAGTGGAGTCGGTTTTAATAACGTGACCTCCCTCGCCTCCATTTTTTTCCACTCACAGCCACAGAAACCTGCTGCTGCTGCTGCAGATCCAGGCTAACGGCTTCAGGTTGTAAAAGTCAGACAGCTCTTAAAAATGTGGAGGAGGAATGTTTGATGGTTCCAGAAGCGATTAAAGAAGAAGCCCTCATCGTCTCGACTGACCTCATATCACCATAGGAAAATGTGTAAATGTGGAGCATTAGACAGAATGTAAAAAAGTACATTTACCTTGCTGCTGTACTTCACATTTTACTGTATTTCAGTTGTTTTGTGTAGTGTCCCACTACAAGGACACTTAAGAAGATCCTTCAGATAAACTTCAATCATATTTTGAAGGAAATTTTGCCCATTCTTCCAATTTTATCCAAATATTAGAATTTGTTTTTTCCATATGGGCATAAAAGATCTTCTCCAATCTCTATTATGGACATTTAGAGAACACTCGATAAACTTAGTCAATATTTTGCAGTATTTTTCACATATATCACATGAACTTTATCTTATAACATTTACATACATTTGTCACAGAAGCTGTCATTCTAATGACTTCCATTAGAATGAGAAGTTTCAGTCCAACTTTTTGCTTATACTTATTCTTTATTCTTATAGCACTGCAGATGAGATGTTTGTTCAATTTGTGTGGAATGTGTAAATTTCCATTTCCCCTCTTGTTCATTTATTTATGGAGCTTTATTTAAAACTTTGAGACAACGGCATCTCACATTCTATTTAAGGAGCTATTCCTGGGCTCTCAGTTGCATCACAGGAACATTGTCACTGTCTACATATCCACTTATTTCTTTGTTTTTAGCATTTTGCATAAGTGCTGCAGATGAACTGTTAGTCTCTTCTCTAGTGTATAAAACTGTGTCATCTGCATATAGTGACACTGTTCCTCTTATTATTTCTATATTTTGCTTCCACTTGTCTTTGTTCTGTAACAAGAGTCTAATAGAGTTGTTATAAAGGGTCAAATTATCTGCCAAAACATTTTGTGTATGAGCTGTCAACATGTTAATTTCTGCTGTAAAGTTTTAACATAGGAGTCTATGGAGACTCACTGCTGGAGCCTCTGCTGGACGTTAGAGGAACTGCAGGTTCATTTTTTGGTTATTTGAAGTTAATTAGAATTTCACGGCACCATTACTGTTAAGAACAGCAGAGCATTGGATCAGTGGAGGGATCATTATGCTAATCTCATTTAAAAGACTTCTCATCTGTATTTTTACTGTAGTTTATTCCTGGAACTGGAAAGTTAAAGTCAAATATACAATTTCTTCAGCTTTTCCTGGAAACTTTTCATCCAGGAAAAATTTGACATAACCCTTTAAAGATTAGGTTCAAGACTTTCATGTTAAATGGTTTTCTTTCATTCATTTTTTGTATCATTTTTAAACTTTAATTTAGCTTTGATGAATGAAAACTATAAAAACAAGAAGTTGAGTAATTTATCCTAATGTACTTCTGCTGAAATAATAAATAATGAACCTGTCTGTCTCTCGTGTCTTGATGCATGCTCACTGCATCAAGACATGAGAATGAGCAATGGGCTGTGAGGTCAGTTCCTTGATCATTAATATGCAAACTGTTGCAACAACCACTGATCAAAGCCCATTGTTCGTTCAGTGGGCTTCAGTTTCAGTCATTGTGCAAATGTACTGTTTATAATGTTGGGGAAACCTGCAGTCAGCTGAGACTGAAGAAGTCACTTGGACAAGTGACGAAACGTTTCTCCCACTGACAACGCTACATCCAGATGAACAGAATCAACTTTTTTGGTTCTGTCTCTCATCTTTCTTTTCCTTTTTCTTCATCAGGTCTGAAAGTACGAGATTAAAAAAAAAATCTAACATCAGCCTCTCAAACTGCTCTTTTTCTCCACCCAAATTATTTTTGGTTACTTGAGGTCATTTTTTCTGATGAATCTACTTCACCTTTGATCATTGATCAACAATTGTTCATGTACCTGAGTGTTTGACCTGTGCTGAGGAGAAGCCTGGAGCACTTTTACATGTCTGAGTGTGAAAAGCTGACTGCCTGCTGAGCTGAAAACTCTGGTGTCTTCATGTTCAGTAGCTGCTTTCTTGTTTATGGCTGCTTTTTTACTGGCTTGTAAGCCTGTGAGTTTATAATAAAATTCAAATTATGGTAAGGAAAATGTTTACAGAACATAGCTGGGACTTCACAGCTCCTGACAGAGTCTATATTTATCCAGACTTCACCAGACATCTGGATCTGGTGCTGCAGCACTGAGGCTGTAAGCTTACAGTAGGTGCTACTGTACAGCCTCCACTTATTACCTCTTGTCTTGTCCCTGAGGTTTGGATCGAATGACTTGACCGCACAGTAAAAAGAGAAGGAGCAGTCGTGTTGAGCGTCTGAAAATCCCCTGGCAGACGGCGGTCTGGTGGAGGACAGATTCGTCTGAGAAACAACAAAAACATGCCAAAAACGAGCCACAATCAGACACACTCAGTAATAAGGACAGAAACCCGACCTCAACCCACAAGACAGAAGGGCTGCGAAATAGTTTGTGCACCGTGGAAGACCTTAGTCACTTCAGACGTGATGCACACGAATTTCCTCAGGTTGAATCACTTTCACCAAGATAACACCAACCTCCTGGGTCAGAAACATCAGCTTCAAACAACCAAACAGACACAAAACAACTGTAGATGTGCGCAAACCAACAAAAAAAGCCAAAAAAACTAACAAAGGTGCAAAATAAGTGCAAAAACACAACAGATAGAAAACAGGCAGAAACAGATGTAACATCATTACAACAAGATGCAAAATGACCACAAGAGAATCATTACAAAAAGATGCAAACATCTGTCAAACGGACTCAAAATCATGTAAAAGGTATGCAAGCATGAAATTAAAATCGAGAATTACAAAAATTTAAATGCAAAATTACAAAATTGAGTGTGGTGGAATTACAGGGACACAAGGAGACTAAGAAGATTCCCAAAATGACCATAAAACAGCTGGAAAATCTTTTCAAACACACATTAAAAACAACACAAGAGGATCAGAAAGCTGCAGGATCCCTGCTGAAGGAGCTGTTTCAGTCACGTCTATCTGAGAGAAGGTCCAGGACATGCCGGGGAGATTACATCTCTCGGCTCTCCTGCACCTCCTCCTCCGAGAAACCAAGGAGGCGGTTGCTGGGGCGAAGGACGTTTTGGCCTCTCTGCTTTGAGACTGCTGCCCCCACGACCTAAACTCAATAGTGTGAGTAAATGTTGAGAAGTAAAAAAACCTGGATTGTTGCATTTCTCAGATTTGAGGGTTTTCTGGTTTTCTTGCAGCAGATCAATCATCATTTGGTGGTTTGGGACTGCTGGTGAAATTACAGCCATGGGTATTCTTCATTGTTTTACTGTTTAATCAATAATGAAACTAACTCCATCCAACCTGATGTACAAACAAACGGTGGCACAGAAAAAACCTTCTGAGAAGAAAAACAAGCTATTCTATGGAATTCAGAGTTGATTCTTTCAAATGTGATAATTACTTTGAATAATTGAGTAAACTCTGCGATAACCTGCCAAGCACAAACAGACTTCCTTGGAAGAGTTCATTAGAAAAACTTCAACATGGAGAAGCTGAGTCGTTCGGGAAGAAATGTTGTAAATCTGAGCTCATTTATTCAGAGTTTCTGAAGTGGCTGACTCGATTGCTTCTGGCTTCTATTTAAACGCAACCATCTATAAACTTTCTAACGTGACTATGAAAAGTGGGAAATGAGAAGTCTGTGTGGCCTCAATCTGTCGCTTCGACTTTACAGTCTTTGAATGTCTCTGCAGCAGAAGCTTCAGCTCCGGGCTGAGGGGGGGAAAAGAGGCAGGATGAAAGCGGGTGGAGAGCACAGAGGGTCTGGGTTTATTTGGGAGGTGGGGGTTAAGGTTCAAGGGGGTGCGATGTAATTAAAGCCGATGCTTTCTAACAGCATCTAACAGCAACACATTCAGAGACAGAACTCTTAAAACAAACCAGGGCTGGTTCACTGGTGAGTTTCTTATAGAGTGCTGCTACTCTCACACTTCATTAGGCACTTTCCTCCGAGTGGACCTGCCCACTGTGGTGCTCCCCCAATTTCAGATCCTTAAGATCTGAAGTTCTGAAGGGGGAGCAGCATGAACTCCAGCCCCTGACCCTCATATGTTCCTCCAGGTTTCTTTACCAAGAGTCTTATACTGAAAATGATTCTTTACCTTGACAGTTAAAATAAAGGGAAATGAAAGTTGCACCACCGTTCACCCCGTTGCCCAAATATGGCAACTTCTGGCTCCAAAACGCGATGTAATTAAACCCAATGCTTTCTAACAGAACGTTGAGAGACAGAACTCTAAAAACAAACCTGGGCTGGTTCACTGGTGCGTTTCTTATAGAGTACAACATAAGATATCACATTCACCTTTAGGTGCACACCAAAAGAACCGCACCAACAGCCTCTTTAAAATGTCACTTTTTTGTATGTAAATAGATAAAAATGTCACTCATGTCACTGTTATGTGAATTTATGAGACCTCCTCGCTCAGGGTTTGATTCTCGATGTGATTAAAATGATGGCACTAAAATCTGTGCAGGAGCGATTTATATTTCCACTTGTTGATTTTTATTATTATTATTTTTATTTTTTTTAGGGCACTTTTCCTCAGAGAAGGCCTCACTCTGTCAGCCAGCGTCAAATCCCCGCTGGGCTCCATCTCTAACTCCCCGTGGCATGTTTAAAGTATCAGCTCCTCTAAGCTAACTCCCTTGTTCATACCAATTGACTGGAGAAAAGAAGAAAATGCAATTTGGCCTCGAATTTTTTCTTATTTCTGGTATTTGGGCGTCTCTATGGAAACCGGGATTTGTTGACGGGACGCGTTGACAGGCGGCCTCGGCAGCCAAACACACAGAAATCCCCTCAACTCCTCATGAGGGCAATGCATGCAGGGAAAATCCTGTAAAAAGGCTCTCAGAGGGGGAGAGGAAGAGTACAAGCTTCGTCCTCTTCTGAGACCTGCAGCCGTTCGGCTTCACGCTCAGCTTCCTTCTTAAAAGACTCCAGGACAGACTCACTGTTTCTGGTTTCTCTGAAATAATATCTCTGCAAGAGAATGAATGATCACTGTTTAAATTTGGGTCAAAACAGCTCTGAAACAACACTTTCAGCTCTTTATATGTTGATTTTAATTAGGTGCACTGGACAGAAACTTTTCCTCTATTTAAAGATTAATAACTTGTCACGTAAACATTGCAGCACCTCCATTTAAAGGCTTAAACTTTACCAAGAGCGCTTCGTCTTACGAATAAATTAATCAGCCACAGATTCTTTACACTCTGCCTAAAATCTGAATTATTAAAAGCTTTAAATCATGTCCACATGTGCACCAGATTATAGTTTAAATGCAGCGGGCCTACACATAAAGACAACGTAACATTTTAGAGTTAACTGAACTGAAAAACATCATTCCTGTTAGCGAATTACTGGATCATGCTGGGTTAAATTTGTCACAACGAAGATGCCTTCATCACTACCATAGTACAAGACCCCCCAAAAAGCAGGAATGGTGTCTGTTTCTGCTTTAGAATAAAAGATCATTAAGATACTTTATTATTTATTTGTAGGGTTGCAAACCAACAGCAAGAGTTAAAAGCAGCTTTAAAAAAGACACAAAAGTGCTAACAATGAAAAGAACTAGAAAAACAACATGAATACATACAGACATTGTCCTGTTGTTTTGGTGCAGACATCCGTTTGTGTACCCTTTTTTGAAGCTCCTGCTTAGCGACTGGTTGGCGAAAGGCTGCAGACCAGTTTTGGTCTTCCTTGCAAACTACAGGCAGTCACAGAAATCTGCTAGTTAGCCAATCAACCACAAGGAGGATTTTGGTGCAGCACGCTCTTTATGACCAATTTTCTCCCATCTGACAAACTTAAAAGGAAACATTGTTACTGCACGACTTGGTTTGAAAAAAAGCATCTTGTTTAGCATGTGGCTAAAATGCAACTTAATGTTAACCTAACCTTTACACAAAAGTTTAACATTTAGACTTTTTAATACACAACAGAGTGTAAAATATAAACTTAATATTAGTTAAGAGTCTGTCACAAATATGAAGCATAAATTCAGGGGCTCCGGGGATCCATGGGCAGGTAGGGGGAAAAAGGTGCTCCACACTTGCTCGCCAAACCATGCTCCGTTCGCTCCACTCTAAGCGCACTTGCGCACTTCACTCTGTGATCGGATTCACTTCGCAATAACACACCACGCCACACTGCCAGACACTCAGATATCCAGGAAGGAGGGTTACAGGACAGGTCCAGGACATCTATATACAAACAGACATGGAAATATCAAAACCAGGAAAACACAAGAGAAGACGGCAACAAGAAACTCTGAACTACTGTCTTAAGTAGTGGCCAGGGAAAACAGGATGATAAGCCACAGGCGTATGATTACTTGCAGGTGCATGGGGTAAAGGCAGGAGGCCACTGTGAGCCCTAACCAAGTAGAGTGAAGACAAGAGAGAGAGAGAGAGAGAGAGAGAGAGAGAAAAGGAGGGCAAAACACAAACAAAACCATATGTAGCCTCGCTAAGCCGACTAGGCAGACACATGGACCATGACAGGACCAGGTGAACTCAATAAAGGAAGGCAGTGAAAACAGAAAGACCCATCTTCAATCTTCAAAATACAACAGGAAGTAAAGTGACACTGGGACCGAACTGAAGATATTTTAATGCATTTTAAATATTTCAAATGTGAGGTCCATGTGACAGCCTCAGCTGCAAAGATGCGTCCTCCACCAAAGTTAAAGAACATACAGCAACATTTAACAGATCCTCTCTTTGCGGTTTAAACTCATTTCATAATGAAGTTCAGTTTGATGTTATCTGTGCAGCCTCGGTTTTCACCTTCACCGAGAAATGACAGCAGGCGTGAGCATTAATAAACTCTTGGTTTCATGTATTTCTGGGTCATTAGTTGCTCATCAGCTTCCTTCCTCTGTTGTTTTAGTTTCGCTCATTTCAAATATTTTTCTTTCCTTTCTTCCTGGCATTGTGTCCTTCTCTTCTTCCTCTTCTTGCCTCCTTGTTACCTCTCCTTTCTTCACTCGTTTTTGTTGATGACCTCTCGCCGACACGCCTCGTTGCTGTCTCTGAATCAGACCTGTAATTCGCTGCAGACCTGGCTTTGGGATGCAGGATGTTCTGGTTTCCTGCGGTGCTCAGAGAGGAGATGAGTGGGCAGAAATGGACACCAGCACCCGCCCCCACCACCACGCACACACACATACACACACACACATGCACAGGGGGTCTACCTGCAATGGGTGGATGGCAGGCGGTGTGGGTCAGCTCAGGTGGGTGTTTTCCCTGAGCTTTGAGCCCCGTGGAGAAAAGTTTGAATCCCACTCAGGAAATAATTGGTCTCACTTCCTTCTTCGCTGGCAGCTCCATCTGCCAGCATCGTAATGGAAGCTCTGTGTCAGATTTTCTCCAGAAGTGGATGCCTCGAAGAAAGGAGCTTAGTGAGGATTTACTGATGCACCGTCCTCCTTTTTCCCTCCTCACTCCGTCAGCCAGGAGATCGGCCGGATAACAAACCCGATTATTGACGATCGCTGGCCTGCAGCCTCCACGAGGCAGATCGGAGACTCGCTCATAGCTGGAAGCTGAGTGTGTCAGTGCTGGGAAACATCAGTAGCCTCCTTAAAGGATATTTAATGTTTAACTGGAAAATTCAATCACAAATACATTAAAACGTAAACTCTTCGCCCACTCCAACGATTATCAGTAAACCACTAAAGTCTTTATTTTCTGGAATCTGCTTAACTCGCATTAAGATAATTTTTTATATAAATATATATTTTAGGGGGGCTTTTTAGCCTTTACTGGGAAAGGACAGTAAAGAGAAGTGAGGAGAGCTGGGAGAAGGAGCAGCATACGCAATAAAAAGCCAGAGAGGATTCAAACCCAGGCTTCTGCATTAAAATCACTCTTAGACATTTAGTTCTTCTGTGTTTGCACCACTGTCCTTTTATATTCTAAGCTGTCATTCTAAAGCAGGGGTGGGCAACTCCAGGCCTCAAGGCCTGGTGTCCAGCAGGTTTTAGATGTGTCCTTGAACCAACACAGCTCATTTGAATGGCTAAATGACCTCCTCAACATGTCTTAAAGTTCTCCAGAGGCCTGGTAATGAACTAATCATGTGATTCAGGTGTGTTGACCCATATCTAAATATGATATGATATGATATCTAAAACCTGCGGGTCACCGGCCCTCGAGGCCTGGAGTTGCCCATCTCTGTTTTAAAGTAAAGACATTAGACAACATTATCGATCTTATGTTGGAAAGTTCTGAATGTGGAAGTGACAAACTTTTTGATGAAAACCAACTGAAAAACAATTACACGGAGCTCATGGTGAAGACTTTCCAGAAACATCCATGAAAAATGGACATTTGAACATTTACAGCAGTGGTCCCCAACCTTTTTTGCGCCACGGTCCAGTTTAATGTCAGACAACATTTTGTCCGTCACGGATAAATACAACAAAATAAAATGACACGACCAAGACAAAAACTGTGGTATTTTGTAAATATAATAATAAACGTGAACTTACTGTGTAATTGTGTAATCTTTTTTGCGGCGTCCTCCTGAAATGCACCAACAACATTCAGAATAACATTCTCCTCTCTGCCCCTTAATGCTCTTTGGTTGCTATGGTAATGTGCAAATATTTCTTTCAAAATCAGACAGACAACTACAATATGGGAAAAGACCCAGGGAAACCGAGTTAATGATAAAAACCCTGAAAACCATAAATTCCAAACCCGAGCCTAAACTGGTACCGGTACCAAACGACTACCGGTCCATGGCCCAGGGGTTTGGGACGGCTGATTTACAACCCTTTCTGCTTAGTGCAGTTTGTCTAGCGTCCAGCAGAGGCTCTAGCAGCGAGTCAGTGCCTTCACAGCAAGAGAGTGGATCTCTTAAGATTTAAACTTTGCATTAATAGGGAGCATGGCCTGTTTGACTGTAGCTGGAAGCTGTCTTAGAGTCCCTGAGCTGGACCTCTGGACTGTGTTTGTGCTGTTGTCATTTGTAATGACATCATCTGGCCAAAAATATGGCTGCTGTGAGATTACTGTACTAACAGACCCTCCAAGAAGGCTGAGCTCCAGTTTTGCTGAAATTTAAGGATTTCATTTGGATGTTAAGTAGCAGGTATCTGTGTCCTTGTGAGGTACCCGTATAGCTTGCTAACTATGCTAGCTAGCATTAAAAGATAATTTAGCAGTCCCCTCTTGTCCAAATATCGTCATTTCTCCAAAAAAACAACATTCCATTTTCCAAAAAGCTGATGCTGATGCATTAACCCTTTAAGACCTACCATAGAACCAAGTCCGCCAGAGCTTATATTATATGTTTACATGCTGTAGTGCTATTTTTGGGAGCATTTCAAGTTGATATACATGAATACAACCAACCAGCCGTGCCCACTCCATTTTGCATAACTATTTTTAAATCCTGCAACCACATAAGCTAGCGCAATAATTTTTTTTGCATATGAAACCGGAGGAGTTGTACTTACATCTTATGCCATCAGCTTGTCCTAGGTCACAGTTTCCTTCCATATAGCTTTGCAAAAAATGCATAAAAAGCAATTGCAGCAACAAAAACATAATATTCCAGAAACACGCTTTGCCGATCCAATCAGCTGTTTGTAACACTTCCTACGTCCATCAGCGCGAACTATCGCATGTCCACCATGTCCTGCCCGAAACCGGAAGTGACGTCATTTTGCAGAAATGTAGGGGTGTTTTTTTTTACCATCAGGGCCTTATGAGCTTATACTGGTGTTTTTAAAAGTTATGTTTGACTTTATGACTTTCTGAATAGTTTCTGGGATGCTTAGGACTCATATTGCACTGCTGGAAAGAGTTTATTTTGATGCATATTGTCATGGTTCGGCTGTGTGGCAGGCAGGAGAGGAGCCAAACGCAAACTCATGGAGACAAAAACGTAAACTCAAAACACAGCTTTAATGCTGGCATAAAGTGAAACAAAAAAAACAGTACTAAACTTAAACTGGGGAGACTAAAGTACAAGGAGCCACAGGGAAAAATCACACAGCTATGAGGGAGAACGTGACACAGAACTGAGGGAGACGCAGACATAAATACACAGAGGGTTAACGAGGGAAGTGGGAGCACACGGGGAACACAGGTGACACTGATAATCATAACAAGACATGGCAGGAGTGAACACAACACTAACGGGAGACGGGCAAAGTAAAACAGGAAGTACAGAGGTTCAGACAGGAGGAGAGAGAGAGCACGGGCGTAGTAGGCTGGGGAAACATGGAATGAAAAAGGAGGGGAGACGAGGGCTCACAGATACATAGAGGGGCACACAGGGGATAAAAGTCACAAGGGGAAAACACATAAGGAACAACGTAACAGATCAACCCAGGAAGCATGGCCTAATTAAGGAACAAAATACAAAAATACAAGAAAACTAAGAATACTGGGCCAACATGGCCCAGGACCATGACACATATGCTGTTATTTTTGCAAATTTGCATTATAATATTTATTTTCGTTTTTCCTGCACTATATATAAATTGGTGCATTTCAAAAATAAAAATATGAAGCCACTCAAAATAAATTTCCTGTGGTGGGAAACTATTTTGTGCAACTTTTTTGTATTTACAGTTTTGAGGGATAAGCCTCTTAAATTTCTCTAACTAGAAATATATGTTAAAAAAACAAAAACGATTTTCAATTTTTTTGTAGTTTATTGCACTTTTTTGCAATTTATGTAATTACTGTGCACTTAATGCATGCATATTATTAAAATATGGGCTATAATGGTTGTATTGATGTATATCAACTTGAAATGCTCCCAAAAATGGCACTACAACATGTAAAAATATAATATAAGCTCTGGCGGCCTTGGTTCTATGGTAGGTCTTAAAGGATTAAAGGGTTAAAAGATATCCATCTTTTATACACACACCGGTACATCTGTATATATTTAGCACATTTGTATATTTGTTCACAGTAGATCTGTATATCTACCCATCTGTATAGCAATATAGAACATCTGTATGCTAAACAGATCATCTATATATCTGTACGTATGTATACAACAGTACATCTGTACATTCGTCTGTTGTTCATCTGTATATTTGGTCTCTGTGTACATAATCTGTTCATAACTATTCCACCATTATTCTACCCTTATCTGTATATATCAGTATATCTGTACATTTGCCAGTAGGCATCTGTATATTTGTTCTTCACTTAACTTATCTATATTTAATCTGCTCTTATTGCACTTACTGCTCTTGCGCTTCTGATTAGCTGTAAACTGTATTTCGTTACCCTGTATTTAAACATGTGTAATGACAATAAAGTTGAATCCTAATCCATCCTAATCCTATATACAGTCTATCGTTAGCATCTGCAGATACAGCAGAAATTACCATCAGATGTTTTGTTGTCTTGTAAAAATATCTCGTGCACTTCTTTGAGATGTGCTGTTGACTTGAAACATGCAGGCTTCTAACTCTGTGAATGTGCTGCACTTTTGATTAGTCTGAGTATTTAGCTCTACTGATCATGTGTGTAGAACATCTGACTATTGTTGAATTTTTTTTTTTTTTCGCCTGTCCCATTTGGTTCTTTAGCCTCAGAATTGTTGTCTGAAGACCAACAAGGATACCCAATGGATTTACTTTGCCAAATGGATCATCGTGGCATTGCCGTATTGGTCCATTTGGTCGATCTTTGTTTTTATTATTTATTATATTTTATTTTCAGATGTTACAGACGGGACAGACATGAGTGAGGGATAGGAAAGGGAGAAAGAAAGAGGAAGGAAAGGAAAAACAGAAGGGGAGAGGGACAGTGAGAAAGGGGGGGAGAAAAAAAAAAATCTCCTGGATCACCTGTTGAGAGAAGAATAGAAAACAAGCAAAAAAAGACAAAAAAACCCAAAAACAAAGCAACATACTAAACACAACACCATCGCATTAATCTAGCTAAGTGTAAACAGCAGTAAATACTAAATATTCAATGTTGTTGTGCAGCACGCAGGACAGATGTGCTTCGAAGTAGCAGCCAAGAAAGGTGTAATTTGGGTCTACGAGCAGTGAACACCCGTGTGCATACCTGTGTGGATCAGCCATGCTTGTATTCCAAAGGTTTCTCCATGTAACGATCTGCTAGGGAGTGTGGGGGGGCCACAGCCCCGTCCTCCAGGGTGTGAAGCAGGTATGGAGGAGATCAAAACTCCAGACATCCAGAGGCCCCCAGAACACAAGAGACCATGGAAGACCAACAGAGGGGCAGCCGCGCCACTGTTCCAGTAAGAGCTGAGGAGAGTCCCAGATGAGGGCTCACTCAGCAGCCGCGGAGCAGAAGCCAGGGGGAGTTGCAGTGACGCGCCCGTGAGCTCCGCCGGCCGCCAGCTGTGCCTGAGTGACCGAGCCCCAGGCCGAGAGGCCGGGGGCACCCCACCCCCGAGGGGCCCGAGCGAGCCCCAGGCTCCAGGCCCCGATAAGCGGCCGCCAAGGAGTGAGCCGGTGTGTACCTGGACGCCCACCCCCAGACACAAAGAACCACCAACGCACCGACACCTGAGGGAGTCCGCCACCGGCAGGGGAAGTGGTGGTAGGTGGAGATAGGCCTCCAAACCTTGGAGGGCCTGACTATTGTTGAATAATAGAGTACTGCATGCACAGGACTCAGTTCCCATCCCAGGGGTCAAGCTGCTTGCTTGTAATGTCTCCTCAAGTAACATACAGTAAAAGCTTACAAGGAAACACAAATCCAGCGTCTTTACTTAACTCAAAAGCAAAGCAATTGAAATGTGCCAAATATTCAAGCAAACTGATCAACAAACAAAAGCTCTAGCAGTTCCAAAACAAACAACAGCAAAGATGGATAATTTGCATCACAAAATAAAGAAAAGACAACTAAAGAAATTCAAGACAAAGTCAGGCAATGGACAGTGTGCAACACAATCAGAACAGAGTCCTGCACATGCAATAACTAATTGCAACAACAGTGGCGGCAGCCATGAGGCAAAAAGAGATAAATGCCCAGCATATGTTAAGCAATGGCATAAACGCTAAAAATGAAATCACTTCCAGAAATGCGGTGAGTCATCACAAACAAGGGGATTTAAAAAGAGATCCTTAAACCCATTGAGATGCAAGCGCCCAGCAGCGATGAGGAAGTGTTCTTTGTGATTGTGGTCAGTCTGGACACTGTAAATCCCTGTTTTCTGCATAGGAATTACATATTCACTACTGTGCATGTCAATGGAAAACCAATTGTGCTCAAAGTGGATACCGGCACTAAATGTAATGTCACGCCAGCTGACCTTTTTGCACAACTGAAACAAGATGGAAAACTCCTGCTATCACAGAAAACCAAAATGGTGACATATGGAGGTGAGAAAAGTCAAACAGCTGGCACAGCTACAGTACATTCTTGGGCCAATCTGCAGGCAAGAAATACCTCCTACAATTCTTTGTAGTGAAACGAGACGTACAACCTCTACTCAGCCTACCAGACTGTCTCCGCTTAGGCTTAATCCTATTGAACAAAGAAATCCACCATGTAGCCATAGATGAGGAAAATAACTTTTTAGAACAGATCTTCTCAAGTATTCTGATCTCTTCGAAGATAAACTTGGTACACAGCAAATTCAAAAGTGTTAAATGTTTTGGTGTTAATAGTCTTCTTGCAAAAGTAGTACGTTATATTTTTACGGCTGCCTTAAGACAGTAGTCAGCATTTGGGCTTTCTGAGGTTTTAGTTTTCTGTATCGTGATTTCATCATGGTTGCGTAAATGTCTTGATGATGTGTAGGAGCAAACGTGGATAACATTAAAGGAGCTGTGCTATGACTCTGGCTATGACTGCTGAAGCTCCTATCAAGGGTCGTATCACGAACCTAATTAGATGGTATTATATTCAGCAGACTTCCGCGCTTCAGGCTCACAATGCGGCTCATTTTGTGCAAATCGAAATGCTGATATGTTGAAGCGGCGTTTGAATGAACAATTTTTGGCTGTAGCTACTTATTTAGAGTTTTTTGCGCTATAGCTTGGTAAGTTGTGCATATTTGTTTAAAGTCTATTGTTTCAAATTAAGTTATTATAGAGCTGTTTACATGTGCTGTGGCTGGCTTTGGTTAAGTTTGAGAAGACGAAAGTCTGTGTATGGTTCTATTAGCCATGTTGAGCTGGTTTGTGATAGCAATTATATTATGTCTGTTTTTAGCTAGCTGAAAGGTACTATTGGTGTTTGCGGGCATATATCAACGCGAAGCAGTGCTTTGCAATATGCTTGAAGATTAAAAAGGCATTGGTTCTTATGGTTGAATTTTTAATTCAGTTGCCAAACTATTTGGTCAATTAGCGAACCCGTAAAACGCAGATCATGTCTAGAATGTGAAGTGTGGGTATAGGATGTGCTATCTTGAAGCCTCTGAATGAACGGATGCGGCTCATGAATAAGAAAACGGAGCAAACAGGCTAGTAGCATGTGACCGTCCTGACTGGTATTCTTAGGCAGTAAGCGATACCGAACGGTCGTCGCCAGATTTATAGTGCATGTTCAGTCGGTATTAGGTAGAAATATTGAAGGTTGAGGTATTTAGGCAGTTTAGTTCAGTTGTATTAGCTAGTCGTGTTGCCGCTGTGTCGTTTGTGCCTTGTTGGAAAATTACTATTAAGTAAAGTAATGCATCAAAAGAGGCTATGTCCTTTTTTTACTGTGCGTGGCAAGTTGTTTCTGGATTATTGTAGCGTGCTATTAATTAAGTGTATCAACTCAATTTTTTTATTTGCGATCTGCCACACAGGATATGCGTTGTGGGTAAAGATGGTAAATATTGGGGGAAGAGCTTTAGAAGTGGTGCGTTTTTGTTAAGTGTTGCACAACAGGGATGAATGTATATGGACGTATATGGCATATTTTAATTGAGAATTGAAGTTGTTGAGGAATGTAGGGTGGGGCTCAAAATGTGGTCATATTTATTTGTACTTGTAAATAAGGTTTGTATGTTGTATAAGTATATAATGTATTTTTGGTTGGTGTGTGCGTAAAAAGATTTGTTGATAGATGTAAAATTAAGATCGTTCTGTGTGCCGCGTTAAAATAGAGGATTTGTATGATGTAATATACAGCTAGAGTCACACTCGGCCTGTTCCTGCTCCCGGCTGTAGGGCCCGGGCGAGTTGTAGCACTGGTCGGGCTGCCGGCCTGATCTGCTGCGCGCTGGACTGGTCCGAGGGGGAGGTCACCTGTCCTTGCTGCTACAAAAGGCCATCGTCGTCAGCAGTGGTTAGGGCCCTGAAGAGGCCCGTCGACGGACGCTGCACTGTCTCGCTGGAGGGTGCCGAGAAGGCGCCGTCTGAAGCGCTTCATAGCACGTTTCTGGACTGGTGGAACCCGAGGGCTCCTAGCGCATCGCATGTCCGCTCTGGGTTCCGGCTCCGTTGCGCTGCTTGTTTGCGTGGCACGCGCTAAGCCCGCGGTGTGCTTATGTGCTCCAGTGGGTCTCCGTGCGTCACGTGGTCCCTGTTGCCTACAAGGCTCGCCTTCTGTTAAGCTCACTCCCGTCTGCTCACTTGTGTACGCACCTGGGTCCATTACACACACCACCGCACGGCCTGTCTCTGCAGACCGTGACACTTTGAGAGTTAATATATAAACTCTTAACACCAAGTGTTAAATTATCAACTCCAGACAGATTTGGTGTTTAACACTAAATCAGAGTTAACGTACCAACTCTCCAAAAAGAGTTAAATTAACACTCTCTGGTGTGGACCCATATAGACACTTTAATAGTGTTGAAATCAAATCCGACAGTGTTAATTTGGACATGCTGGATTTGCTGTGATAGTTCGTATCTATCATGACAGTGTTGGGGAGTAACGGAATACATGTACCCCGTTACGTATTTAAAATACAAAATATGAGTAACTGTATTCCGTTACAGTTACCGTTTAAAAAGGTGGTATTTAGAATACAGTTACTTTGTTGAAATAAATGGATTACACGGCGGTACTTTCCTGTTTCATATTGTGGCGGGTCAGGACTGTTTGGGTTTTGTTTGACAGCTATGTTCTGTTGTTCCAGGGGCAGCGTTACGGTTGCCATGGTTACAGGGTGACGCTTGCCCTCTCTGCGACTGTGTGTTTCCTGGGTGAGAGAGGCCTTTTTGTTATTGTTGTTGTTGTGCTAAGCTAAAGGCAGAATGCTACAGGCATAGCCTAAAGAATGTGGGCAGTGTAGTCCGTGCTGCAGGGAGAATGGACTGCCATACCCGTTATGTGTCTGTGAGCGCGAGGAGGGAGAAAAAGGAGAGTGGAAAAGTAGAGTTGTCATTGAGCAGAAACGGGAGCTGGAAGCATGTAAATATAATAATAACCACTGCAGCCAAAAAGAGTGCCTGACGAGCCCAGTTGTAAGTAAGCTATTAAGACTCGACTGTACACCGTGTTTGTGTTTTCCTCAGAAACAATAAGTTCCGTTGGAGCAGCCTTTCAACGCCTCTCTCTGTCCGCAAAATACCAGTACCAATGCAAGACAAGGTGTTACTAGTCTGCAGGCTGCATGTTTTCTTTCCCTCTCCCTTTGCCAGGTACACAGACTGCAGTCAATTTGGGATCAATTAGAGAAAGGAGGCTTTGATTGGACAAACCAGGAGTGCACACCCCGATAAGGAAACTCACCTGTGGCTGGGTGTATCTCTCTCTTCCTTGGAATTGTTTGGCACACATGTAGAGCTCCACTGGTGCATTTCGTTTGTTTGAAGGTTGTGGTAGGAGGACTAGGTGAGTCTGGGGACCTCATACACTTACTCACGTAGAATCTATTCTGTTAGAAACATTAGGTAAGTGGGTTGGTGCCACCCATTGTAATTTTTGAGCTTGTTTTGAGTTAAGGATTAGGGCTTTTTTTCCCTTCTTGTTTTTCTAGGGTAAGAGCTCAGCTAAGTTTTGGTTTGGTCTTTTTTTGTGTTTTGTTGGGGGGGTTTTTTGGAACAACCTAACTGTCCCTTTCTCGCCCACATTTTTTTGTATGAATTTGTGTAATTGTTTTTGTGAGAAAGCTGCTATTAAACTTGTCTCAGCATATAACACTTGTACTGAGTTTCTGGAGTTGTTGTAACCCATATTGAAGTATAGCTTGGATAATATGTACCAAAACATTAAAAAAATATATATTAATCTTAGCATTTATACTAAGTTTATAGTGAATAAGCCATAGGTTCAGCAGTGAAAGAGTTAACTGTTCTGAAGTAAACGTGGGTTGCTCTTAGCCAATGAGCTGCTGCAATGTGGTGCAGTGCCCCGCCTTTCATCTCCATCTGAGAGAGCACAGGCTTTTCCTCCTCTCTCGTGAATCCCCCATGAGCACGCTAGCGAGGAAAAGGAGACGGAGATTCACTGAAACGAGGTACATTTAAAAAAAAGTGATATAAACGTAAGAGTTAGCCCATATGAAAAAGATATATATAAATCTTATAAAGTTTGTATCTGTCTTGTGTGAAACTTGTATGAAAAGCATATAAGAGTGAAAACACATATAAGATCCCTTGAAAAATATATAATGAAACTTGTATGTTTTGGATACTTACTAAAACAATATATGAAAGTAATGAGAAAGTGGCCACTTTCATGAGTAATCACATATAAGTTTTTACTATTTCTTTTCCATATGGGAGTACTCGCTGCTTATGAAAAATTGTTTTATTGCATGTGTACTGCTAAGACGAGTAACTAGTTTGGTTTCTTTTACATTGTTTGGTCGAGGAAGGTCAGGAATTGGAGATGGCGCCATTTCATTGTTCCTGCGCCATCTCACGCTCCTGCGCTATTCTTTTTTTGAGGTGAGCCAAGTGTTTTAATTGTTAATCGCTTATCTGCACTTTTCATGAGTTCATTGTAAGCAAAATGTTCTGGTATTTATTGGGAAATTGTTTACAGTGTTTTGTGGAAAACTTTATATTATTTACTGGGAAAAAAAGCATTTAAAACTGATGCACAGATTATTATCTGTTTTACTGTTTATTTTCAATTTGTAACATGGGTAACGTTACAAATAGTACATCTTAGGTGATAGCGAATTGTGAACTGTGATTATATGGGAATTTAATGTCCTATAACACTGTCATTGACAGGTCAGGTTTTTTTCCTTAATGTTCTTCCTTTCAATGCATTGCAACGGATCCTGTAATCGATGGCGAGCCAATCCTGTTGACCAATTGACTTTTTCCTGTGCTGCATGGCAGAGTGTGGTAGGCCAGCTGCAACAAAAAAAAAAAACACCACTTTGAACCTACTATTCCCCTTCTTCACACACATCCCCCTGGACTTACAGACGGTGATTACTGTGATTGTACCACATGGTTCTCATTGAGGAAAAACTGGTACCAAAAAGGGATACTTTCATTTGAAATGTTTTTGTATGTTTGTCATTAATTTTCTTTTTTTTCTGAATGAGTAAAAATACATAAGCTGGCGTTTTCAAAACTCACAGTTGCCTGAGTCTCATTCAGTTTGCCTTTCCTGTACATAGCCGAACCTACTAGTCCAAAGCCGTGAGCCCTTTTGCATCAAATTTGGGTGAGGTACATTTTGATCTTAGCGTTTGGAGACACATTAGTGTTACACTGTGTTACCTCCTCCTGCCCTCGAGGGGGGCGTAATGCAAGGTTAAAGCAGAATTAATCTAGATGATCAATCTCCGCGTGATCAGTCCTGTCACTGGCCAACAGAAAGGGTGTTATCTATGGTGGCAACCCACAAGAAAACTTCAGATGACATCAGACTCTGCATAGATCCAAGTGATCTAAATAAAGCTCTGAAATGCCCGCAACAACCTATATGTACCATGGAGGAGGTAGCTGCACAAATGCCTAACTCCACAGTCTTTTCTGTCCTGGATGTGAAATGCTCCTTTTGGCAGATAACACTTGACCACATGTTATCCATGCACACAACTTTCAGCTCTCCATTTGGCAGAATGGCATATGAAATCAACTCAGCCAGCGAGGTGTTCCAGCGTGCAATGGAGCAGGTCTTTGCAGGATACCCCTATGCTGTTATCATCGATGACATAATCATTGGTGGAAGAGATACGAAAGAGCATGAACATAATCTCAGAAAGGTACTTGACCGTGTGAGGGAAGTCAAACTGAGACTTAACCCCCTAAAGTGCAAATTCCACCTCAAAGAAGTCTGTTATGTTGGACATTTATTCACAAGCAAGGGCTTAAAGCGCGATTCCGCTAAGACCAAAGCAATTAATGAGATACCCACACCAGAAAACGTCACAGCCCCCCAACGCTTCTTATGGATGATTAATTATTTAGGAAAGTTCATTCCCAATTTCAGTGAGCCCTCAATCCCACTTTGTGAGCTAACATGAAAATACATACAGTGGCACTGGCTAAAGCAGCTTCAAGATGCATTTGCTTTAAAAAAAACCAAAAAAAAAAACCCAGCCTAACCAGTCCATCCACTCTCAGCTCCAAGTCCGTACTGTGATGTCCAGAAACCCATCACATACAAGTGATCGGACTTGGAGCTGCATGCCTTCAGGAAGGTGTCCCAATCGCCTACTCCTCTCGTACTCTGGCACAGACTGAGATGCGCTATGCGCAGATCAAGGAAGAGCTTCTTGGTGTTGTCTTCACATGTTCCGAATTCATCAAAATTGATCATCAGCCATTAGTCACAATCCTAAACAAATGTATACACGCAGCTCCAGCCAGATTGCAGCGCATGATGCTGAGACTGCAAAAGTGCAACTTCCAGATAGTATAAAAAGAAGGCTCACAGATGCTGACATGCTGACATTTTGTCCCATAGTCCCACAACTTGGGCAGAGCGGCACAGTAATGAAAGGGCAGACTACGAGATCATGTCAGTCCAATACATCTCTTTCTCAAACTGCCTCTGATCCAGATCTACAGAAACTACAGGGAGTGCAGAATTATTAGGCAAATGAGTATTTTGTCCACATCATCCTCTTCATGCATGTTGTCTTACTCCAAGCTGTATAGGCTCGAAAGCCTACTACCAATTAAGCATATTAGGTGATGTGCAACTCTGTAATGAGAAGGGGTGTGGTCTAATGACATCAACACCCTATATCAGGTGTGCATAATTATTAGGCAACGTCCTTTCCTTTGGCAAAATGGGTCAAAAGAAGGACTTGACAGGCTCAGAAAAGTCAAAAATAGTGAGATATCTTGCAGAGGGATGCAGCAGTCTCAAAATTGCAAAGCTTCTGAAGCGTGATCATCGAACAATCAAGCGTTTCATTCAAAATAGTCAACAGGGTCGCAAGAAGCGTGTGGAAAAACCAAGGCGCAAAATAACTGCCCATGAACTGAGAAAAGTCAAGCGTGCAGCTGCCAAGATGCCACTTGCCACCAGTTTGGCCATATTTCAGAGCTGCAACATCACTGGAGTGCCCAAAAGCACAAGGTGTGCAATACTCAGAGACATGGCCAAGGTAAGAAAGGCTGAAAGACGACCACCACTGAACAAGACACACAAGCTGAAACGTCAAGACTGGGCCAAGAAATATCTCAAGACTGGTTTTTCTAAGGTTTTATGGACTGATGAAATGAGAGTGAGTCTTGATGGGCCAGATGGATGGGCCCGTGGCTGGATTGGTAAAGGGCAGAGAGCTCCAGTCCGACTCAGACGCCAGCAAGGTGGAGGTGGAGTACTGGTTTGGGCTGGTATCATCAAAGATGAGCTTGTGGGGCCTTTTCGGGTTGAGGATGGAGTCAAGCTCAACTCCCAGTCCTACTGCCAGTTTCTGGAAGACACCTTCTTCAAGCAGTGGTACAGGAAGAAGTCTGCATCCTTCAAGAAAAACATGATTTTCATGCAGGACAATGCTCCATCACACGCGTCCAAGTACTCCACAGCGTGGCTGGCAAGAAAGGGTATAAAAGAAGAAAAACTAATGACATGGCCTCCTTGTTCACCTGATCTGAACCCCATTGAGAACCTGTGGTCCATCATCAAATGTGAGATTTACAAGGAGGGAAAACAGTACACCTCTCTGAACAGTGTCTGGGAGGCTGTGGTTGCTGCTGCACGCAATGTTGATGGTGAACAGATCAAAACACTGACAGAATCCATGGATGGCAGGCTTTTGAGTGTCCTTGCAAAGAAAGGTGGCTATATTGGTCGCTGATTTGTTTTTGTTTTGTTTTTGAATGTCAGAAATGTATATTTGTGAATGTGGAGATGTTATATTGGTGTCACTGGTAAAAATAAATAATTGAAATGGGTATATATTTGTTTTTTGTTAAGTTGCCTAATAATTATGCACAGTAATAGTCACCTGCACACACAGATATCCCCCTAAAATAGCTAAAACTAAAAACAAACTAAAAACTACTTCCAAAAACATTCAGCTTTGATATTAATGAGTTTTTTGGGTTCATTGAGAACATGGTTGTTGTTCAATAATAAAATTATTCCTCAAAAATACAACTTGCCTAATAATTCTGCACTCCCTGTAAGCTCTGTCATCATGAAGGGCTGGCCTTACAGACAAACTCAGCTGTCCACAGAGATTCGTCAATACTACCTGTATCGAGATGAACTCACCAATTAAAGATGGTATTGTCATGAAAGGCCTGAAGACAGTGATCCCAGTCTTTACAAAAGGATTTTATTGCTATCCTCCACAGAGGGCACCCAGGCACAGAATCTACTAAATGCAGGGCCCGTGGTAGCGTGTTCTGGCCCACAATAATTGAAGATATAGAGCAGGAAACAACTGCATATCCAGTGTGCAGCAGCACCAGGCCTCATCAACAAAAAGAGCCACTCAAGCCACATGCAGTGCTGGACTTACCTTGGTCAACTGTCCCCACTGACATCTTTGAGTGGAATGGCCAACATCACCTGGTTGTAGTTGATTCCTACTCAGGTTGGTTTGAGGTACACTTGCTTCGTGACTTAACACCATCATTACAAAGCTCAAAAGACACTTTTCAGTCCATGGCTACCCGCACAAAGTAATATCAGACAATGCCACCCAGTTCACTAGCCAACCCTTCACAGACTTTGCTCTGGCCTAGGACTTGGTTCATGTGACAAGTAGCCCAGAATACCCACAGGCCAATGGACTAGCTCAGTGGTTCCCAAACTTTTTTTGCTAGGCCCCCCTTTATATTTACAAGAAAAATGTTCCCTAACCCTCTCTGTGCAAAATGGGTCCAAAAACATAAACAACTGTGGGATACTGTTTGTCCGGGATTTAGACAGGGGGAAAAAATCGTGGCAGGATCAGCCTGATATTATTTGTATCCCACTGTAACTTTACTGTATAAAGAGCTAACATCTCCAAAATGTCAGGAGTAGTTAGTCATTACAACAAGTGTTTGTGAACTAAAAATCAAGAATGTGGGATACTGTTTGTCCGTGATTTGAAGAGCCCAACGCTGCTCCCAACGAACGGAAAACCAATTCTGCAGGGGAGACCTACCTTGGCACTTGTGCAGGTAAAGCCAAAGGGAAGATATGCGTCACCATATTTTCATATTTTCTAGTCTTTGGCTTAGAATGAAGTTGGTTTGGAAACATATTCAGCTATGCTTCATCTCCTGCTTTGCGTTTGTGTGGGCCCCGTGCTAGCAGTGTCCAAGCGTTGTTTTTTTTTTCCCTTTTCATACCCCCCCCCCCCCTCCCCCCCCCCCCCCCCCCCCACCCCCCCCCCCCCCCCCCCCCCCCCAATGGCTAAACATGCTGTTTATAGTGTAAAGCAGTTGATGAAAAGGTCAAAGAGAGAGACCAGATGTCTTCCTCAGCCTAATCAATCTCCGCAATGTGCCATGAGATTAAGCTGAGAGGCTGATGTCAAGGTAGACATGCACTATCCTACCTGTGTGTAAACATCTGTTAGTTCCCAGACCCAAAAGCAATACTGTTGTTAAGACAAGCCTATATTTTTTTTTCTTGGTTTGTTTTTGCTATTCTTGTGAACTACATGTAACTTGATGTTGAAAAGGTGAAAAGGTGAAATGTTAAGTATGTTCTGACCAGTGAAACAGTTCCAGGTTTGAAGTGAATATAATGCTAGAATGTTATGGATAAGAATCTATTGTTAATGCATTATGCTGAAGATGATGTTAGTTGTTTATACAGCCATAAGTTAAAGAAAGGGGATGTAGAGCATTTGACTAGTGTTGAATAATGGGGGTTTGCCATACCTGTTTGAAGCAAATAGTGCACTGCCCATACATGCAGTAAAATGCCTAACACAGGACTGGGTTCCCACCAACGGAGTCAAGCTGTTTGCATGTTATGTCTCCTCAGTTATACACAGTAAATCATGAATCATGAATCCAGGGTCTTTACTAAACGTCAAACGCTGTGGATGAGAAAATTTTATTTTCCCTGAAGTTCCAGGATAGTGAATTAGTGCAATCTCTGAGATTTATTCTGAGCTCTGCAATTTGTTCTATCGGGGAGGGCGGCAAGAAAACTCCTCCCATTTCTTCCTAATTGGATTTTGAGCAGAATATTCTCCATGTTTGCAGAAGAGAGAGTGGATTCTTCTTCAGATTCGGTGTCGGTTATCTCAGCCTTATTTGGAGGAGCTGTTCATTCCATCCTGCTTTTACATCTTTATGGACCTGTAGTGTTTGCTGGTTTTCTTCACGTGGGTTAGCACTGTTTGCAGGAAGTGTGGTGAAGGTTCTGTCAGGGCCACTCTGGTCCTAATGGTAATACCATAATGTGTGCGCTGTTATAGATATGTAAGTGCAGTTATGTACTTTGTTGTTGTGACTCTGTGGTTGTAAATTGTTTTAAAATGTCTTGCGGACGGTCGGTGAAAGCACTGAAGGACGTCTCATGGAGGAAAGAAGAGGAAGGAAGCTTGTTCAGTGATTCTCCATATGTCCCCCAGACACTAGAGAAGCCAAACACTGAGGTTGGAAGTCATTAGGCAAAGGCTGGAGGGCACTGATGGTTCAAACAGCCCAGCAGCTTCAACACCCGGGGGTTTAAAAAAAATTCACAGCGGTTTCAAATTATTCCAGTGAAATCACAGTTCACCGTAAAATGCGCAGAAATATTTGCACACTGCGCCCATATTCAATTTAGGAATCACTATTAAACCGACATCCAGTTACATAAATTAAAACCACTGACAGCTACCAGTTCCAGAGTTCAGTCGGACCGAATAAAACTTCCTCAGTTCCTCTGAGGTCCAGCAGAGGCTCCAGCAGTGAGTCAGCCCCCATAGACTCCCATGTTAAAACTTTACAGCAGAAATAAACATGTTTACAGCTTGATACACAAACTGTTTGGTCTCTATGGATCGTTTCCCCCATTCTTAACAACTGTTGGGGGGGAGGGAGATTTTAAATTAATTATCAATTATACCTCAATATTATTATTAATCAGTTATTATTGATCAGTATGAGGGGGAAGAGGATTTGGGGCCACAAACCCTGAAATCAGCAGGTTTGTTGAACTACTCTGGCTGATCTGTCATCACCAGCAGGTGAGGGTCACCACAAAACACAAACAGAATACTTCACAATGGAGGTTTCAGAACTGGAAAATAATACAATCAAAGCTGGTAAAAAAAAACCCAAAAACTTCCAAACATATATTTGTGAATACTAAAATAGCTGCAAAGAGATGTGAATGGTCACATGAAAACAAAAGAAATCACCTGTGGTGCTTTGAACAGATGACTGGTGTCTTACAAAGATAACTGGATCATTCATGTCAGCTGCTGGTAGTTTGAATATGGCAGCTGATTCCTGCAGATAAACCTTGAGATCAAGCCGTGTGAAATCTGTTTATTTTTCACGGGTTAAATGGATCAGAGACTTTTAGGAAAATCTCTCTAATCCCCTAAAAACGGTTTCATTATCTTATTTTCTTCACATGCTTTTTCCTCTTCACCGGAAAGAGGGACTGGATCATAAGGATCACTTTGGTTCTGATGGCTGCTCAGTTTAACTGACTAACTAATTCAGCTTCAGTCTGCAGCCAGGATTTGCTGACCAGCATATAGCCCAAGTGGGTCAACCTAGTAAACCTACTAAACCAGCATACCGCCATTAAAATCAGCCGGCGTCTTAAGAAGCAGATTATGACCACTTTCCACTTTAATGTTCTGTCTGAGACACACTGCAGACAAAACTTACAGCAGACACATTTATTTACCATCACAGCCCCCCAACGGGAGGGAGAAAAAGGAAAAGTATGAGTTGTCACGGAGCAGAAACGGGAGCTGGAAGCATGTAAATATAATAATAACCACTGCAGCCAAAGAGCGTGCCTGACGAGCCCAGTTTTAAGTAAGCTGTTAAGACTTGACTGTACACTGTGTTCGTGTTTTCCTCCGAAACAATAAGCAGCCTTTCAACGCCTCTCTCTGTGTCTCTCACTAGCAAAGTTGACCCAGACAACAAAGTAAAGCTAGTTTTCAGCTACGAGCCCGACACGAACCCGACGTATTAGCCAGAGGTCCCTTTACTACGGTTTGGAGCAGCTGACCTGTTTTATATACGCGCGGAATAGTTTTCTATTCGAGATTGCTGCAAAAAGTGCAGCCTTACCTAATGTCCACCCTACTGTTACTCATTTATATTAAGATTTAAACATCTAGTTGGTATTGGTATGGCGAGTAGTCTTCAGTAATAGTAATAAATCACACAGCAATAGTACATCCATGTAGTTGTAAAGTACTCAGAATACATTACTTCTATAATCTTTAGTGGAATACATTTTAAAATTAACCTTCCCAACACTGTCAACAGGTTAGCACCTCATACCACAGTGCATCAAAGCAGTCTCATGAGCGCTGGGAAGGACAAGCCCAGAGCCCAAAACAGACAGTGCAGGAGATGACAAGGTTAGTAATTGTATGGTGAAAATTATACTTTTAGTTATCTTGACTGGCAAAAGAAAGGTAAATTCAAAATCTGCTTCTCACATATAAGACATTTCCAAGATTTCTTTTCAAAACTTCTTCCTTTAATTTCATTACAGCTGTCCTGTGCCAGATGTTCTGTTGACCCAGGATCAAGCAGGGCTCGTGATCTTCACCAGCAGCTCCCTCACAAGAAGGACAAATCCAGCATTTCATGAACACTGATGGAGACCTTTGCTTTGCGTAACGTTAGAAGTACTCAGATAATCCTCAGAGGGTCTGGACTTTTACATAATATGATATAATATCTTTAAGTCCTGTAGAAAGTTAAATATACAGGGAGTGCAGAATTATTAGGCAAATGAGTATTTTGTCCACATCATCCTCTTCATGCATGTTGTCTTACTCCAAGATGTATAGGCTCAAAAGCCTACTACCAATTAAGCATATTAGGTGATGTGCATCTCTGTAATGAGAAGGGGTGTGGTCTAATGACATCAACACCCTATATCAGGTGTGCATAATTATTAGGCAACTCCTTTCCTTTGGCAAAATGGGTCAAAAGAAGGACTTGACAGGCTCAGAAAAGTCAAAAATAGTGAGATATCTTGCAGAGGGATGCAGCAGTCTCAAAATTGCAAAGCTTCTGAAGCGTGATCATCGAACAATCAAGCGTTTCATTCAAAATAGTCAACAGGGTCGCAAGAAGCGTGTGGAAAAACCAAGGCGCAAAATAACTGCCCATGAACTGAGAAAAGTCAAGCGTGCAGCTGCCAAGATGCCACTTGCCACCAGTTTGGCCATATTTCAGAGCTGCAACATCACTGGAGTGCCCAAAAGCACAAGGTGTGCAATACTCAGAGACATGGCCAAGGTAAGAAAGGCTGAAAGACGACCACCACTGAACAAGACACACAAGCTGAAACGTCAAGACTGGGCCAAGAAATATCTCAAGACTGGTTTTTCTAAGGTTTTATGGACTGATGAAATGAGAGTGAGTCTTGATGGGCCAGATGGATGGGCCCGTGGCTGGATTGGTAAAGGGCAGAGAGCTCCAGTCCAACTCAGACGCCAGCAAGGTGGAGGTGGAGTACTGGTTTGGGCTGTATCATCAAAGATGAGCTTTGTGTTTGTTTTTGAATGTCAGAAATGTATATTTGTGAATGTGGAGATGTTATATTGGTTTCACTGGTAAAAATAAATAATTGAAATGGGTATATATTTGTTTTTTGTTAAGTTGCCTAATAATTATGCACAGTAATAGTCACCTGCACACACAGATATCCCCCTAAAATAGCTAAAACTAAAAACAAACTAAAAACTACTTCCAAAAACATTCAGCTTTGATATTAATGAGTTTTTTGGGTTCATTGAGAACATGGTTGTTGTTCAATAATAAAATTATTCCTCAAAAATACAACTTGCCTAATAATTCTGCACTCCTGTTATGTTGTGCTCTCTGGTTACTCTGGTATGAATGACTCTGAATTACTTTATGATAAATAACACACTATTGTCAAAAAACAGTGAAAGAATTCCAGATCACAAGTTTTTAGTTCAAATACAAGTAACAACCTTTGACTTTAATCAGGTTTTATTTAATTGTGTCAGAGAAAACATCATGTGCTCTTCATGTAGCTGAGTACATTCAGTGTTTAAAACAGAAGTTGTGCAGGTCTGAGATCAGCAGTTTTCTGAAACACCAAACTGAGGTACTGTTAATGCTGATGTATAGTGACACAGTTACAGGGGTGATTAATCCTTTTGACTTTTTGTCTTTAAATTTATCAATAAAACAGCTGCAGCTTTCACTGACAGCACATGTGGTACTTTAACCTTTGTACTGTTTTCTTCAGTTAATTTTGGAGTTACTACAAAGATTGAAGATATAGGATGATCTGTCTGCTGTCACTGGGTGGTGCCTAGGTCTGAATCTGAGGACGGCTCCTGTAATCACAAACAGAACAGAATCATCACAAACTGAAATATAAAGTTTATCTCTCAAATCTGAAATAGAGCAGATCCTTCTCTGTCCTCACACACTCGGGATCTGAAGTTGTTCAGTCCTACAGTTCTGCCGACAGCTGACATATGAGCTGTTTATTTATTTATTTTTTTTAAAGGCATTATATACTAACACATTTTCTAATATCATGTTTACCTTTGAGTTGTTGATGCTTTATAAATGGACATCTGCAAAGATGAGATGATGGGGCAGGTTTCAGTCAAAGTTCAGTCTGCTACTGCATCCTGGTCACAACATACGGAGGTGTTATCAGCAGCAGTGTTGGTCAAGTTACTTGAAAAAAGTAATCAGTAACTAATTACTGATTACTTCCCCAAAAAAGTAATCCTGTTACTTTACTGATTACTTATTTTCAAAGGTAATGAATTACTTAGTTACTTAGTTACTTTTTAAAAATACGATTTACAACCTGAAGAGGTGATAAAGCGATAGATCTTTCAGCCCAGTTCTACTTTTTCTGCACAATTCATCGTACAAAATGTAATCAAATGGAAAAGTATCTTTTTTTAACTTGTTTTATCAGTTTTAATCTTTTAACTTTATGCATCAAGCAAAAATAAAATTGTATGCAACATTCTCTGACTTGAATAAATTAGTTTAACATTTAAACCTATTTTCTGCACATTCCAGCACATAAAATAAAATATTTTTTGTGTTTACACTCAGTCTTTCAAATAGATGCAAGTAAAACACAGCAGAAAATAAATAAAGTCAAAGACTTAGCGGTCCTGTTGCTCTATTTTCACCTGTGAGTGATGTAAATAGTGGCGTAGGCGGAGGTTTACCCTGGTGCAGGTGTGCGGCAGCGGTCAGTTGAAGAATCCGCAAGTTTCTCTGTGAATTTCCCATTACGTCGTTGCGCACTCAGTGCTTGTTTAGGGGGGGGGGTGTTTCGCTGTAAAAAGAAGTTTTCTTCCCACACACAACGGACACTAATGTTTTTGTCACTTTTTATGGAATCAAACTTAAAGTAAGGTCAGTACTTCCACGCTTTAAACGCTGCACGCTCATACTCTCTGCAGCACTCGATATATTATCCATTGTTGATCTGCACACAGCTGTTGCCACGAACATCGCACTCGCTTACGTCACTGTCATGAGACATTCTCGCAAAAAAATCACGGTTTTAGTAACGCAGTGTTCCTACGGGAAAGTAACGGTAATCTAATTACCGGTTTTGCAATAGTAATCCCTTACTTTACTAGTTACTTGAAAAAAGTAATCAGATTACAGTAACGTTACAAGTAACGCGTTACTGCCCATCTCTGATCAGCAGTGGTATGAGTTTTTTAACCTGAATATTTGTAACAAACTTAGTAAAATAAAAATGCTAAAAAAAAATAATCAGAGGAAAAATTTAACATTTAACTTAAGCTGCCAAGCGGAAGTAGTTGGTTTCAGTACATAAGTATCGCGCTTTGCTATTTAATCCGTAGCTATTGACTGATGAGGGGTTACTGAAGTGCCAGATTTTTAAAAGTTGGCGTTAATGTCCTTCCACATGTGGAAAGCGACAGAAAACATGCTGCTGTTTGCACATATTTAATAATCAGCTCTGCACAGGAGCAGAAGCAGAGTCCAGCCTGTTGCTCTTACAGTAAAAGAACAATAACCGTGGTTAGTCACTAAGCAGCCCGGTGCATTTCTCTTGATTTCTTTAGTCAGGGTAAATTCATTCACCTGCCACGGGTTAGCTAAACGAACTTTACAAAACAAGTTTCCCCGACAGCCGAGTGCTCATCTTAGCTAGGTAGCTAGCTAAGGACCTAAATTACAGATTAGTTTACAAACACATTTAACTTACCAAAAATAATGCGGTGGGGCCTCAGGTCCTCCTGTCCGGTAGTCCAATTTACTGAAGAACACCTCAGGCTGTCACTTTGAAATAGTCGGTAATGTAAACGCTGGACCTCTCAGCATCTGCCATTCCCAAACAGACACATGCAAGTTTGTCGTGACCGCAGCCAGTGTTTTCTCCAGTCATTGGTCAGCATTATAATATATGCAAATACATGTGGGTTGGAATCCCCGCCCCCCAGTGCGCCCCCGGACGCCAAAACAGTGCCAGCAGAGTGAAACTGAAAAATGGTTTGAAACCAAAAAATGGATTGAAACAGAAAAAAAAATTGTAAGCGAAAACAAAAAAATTACAGTTTCAATTGTTTTTCACTATCAATTTTTTTTTTCAGTTTCAATACAAGATTTTTCAGTACATTTATTTCAGTTACAATATTTCTTTTCGGTTTCAATATTTTTTTCGGTTTCATTCCAAGGTGGCATCGTTCTGATCCCATACAGCTTCAGCATTGATCACAGCCTCCATCTGTTGTGCATTTTCTCAGCATTTTTCCTCCATTTTCTATTGTGAATTACTCCCTTTGTTGTGTGTTATTTTTCCCATCCATTCCCAGGCTATTTCCATGAGTCACTCAAAGTGTTCTCTGCTGCGATCCAGGCCCAAAGTATTATTACAGACAGACTCCTTGTTTATGGTTTTCTCATCAATAAATGGCCTATTGTCTCCGGACACCGTGGGATTTAGTGTGGTGTCATATTTTAATTTTTACTTTTAAACAGGAACACTGCTATAAATATTACATTTGTCCTCTGAAATAGTGTTTTCACAGGCAATTTCAAAAGTCAAAGCTGGGTGGGTGCCATTTATTGTAGCTTAATCCTTTCCTGCAGCACAGAGACAGTACTGTACTTTTTACAATATTACATTTATTTGACAGCTGCTTTTATGAGTTATTTTAGAGATTAACCCATAAGTGCATGCAGCGCTTGGACGCTGTGCCGCACAAGTGTGTATGTGTCTGGTTACAAAGCAGAAAAAATGTACTTTGTGTATGTTTATATTAGACAAGCTAATTAGCTTGGTTATTGGCTATTAGATAAGTTTGGAATACATTGTGAAATCATCCTCTGAATTTGGTCAGTTCACTTTTATTTATATAGCACCAAATCACAGCAACAGTTGCCTGAAGCCGCTTTACCAGTTAAAGGTTAAAGACAGAGAAAGTAGAGAAAGCCCCAACAATAAAGACAGCATTTTTCTGTGTGAGACAGTCTTCCACCATATTAACAGACACACTAGTGTTCGCTAATATTAGCCAGATCTGATCTGATTGCTCCATGAATCAAAGTTAATGCTGAGTGTTATTAGGGCATCATTTATCATTATTCTGGAAGTGTCCTGAAAATTGGTGATTATGGATATTTATGCTGTCATTCCAGCTCATGTGTTAAACTACAGAAACACTTCTGAATTATCTTTGAGACTCATTCAAAATGAAGACTGTTTATATAAAAAATGAAAATACCTTCTGCATCTGGAAAGTCAGGCCATTGCTGAAGAGTTTTGCTTTCTCTCTAATGTTCAGCAGGGCACAACTCCACTGGTTATAAAACAAAGTCTGACTGCGTGGAAGTCTATGAGACACTGATGCTATATCTCCCCTGATCTCTGCGCTCGGTAATAATCTCTGATGAGTTTAGTGTCTTATTGAATAAAGCACATTTGGCAGATTCTCATTTTCTTAAGTTATGGAACCATTAAAGTCATAGAGGATGATAAAGCAAAACCTTAGGGAGGGGATAGTCTACACTGCCCTGTGCTACTTCCATAACACAACTTAATGGCCTCTGGCAACATTTTTGGTCAAATTTATTAATTTAATCCCCTGAGAATATTTTGTATTCTGACCTTTTAGTTTTTTGCACTACTGCATATATCAGCCGAAATACGGTGTAGAATGTGTGCTCCTTAGCAGTGATGTGTTGGTATATTAACCTAAGCAATCAGAATATTAACTTTTTGATTTTGGTAGTTGTTGTAAGTGTTGGCAACGAGCAGACAGCAAACTGCGTCATCGAAACTGACAAACACAAATAAATTTTCTTTTTTTTTCTCCAAAGAGTTAAAGTTAGACCCGTGGTTAAACCTTAAATGGTTAAATCCGTAACACTCTGTAGAACTCATTACTGATACAAATAAAAAATGCATATTAAAATATTTTTAATCTCTGTGGGCACCAGAACACATTAGATAGTTTGAGAAATGTCAGACAGCTTCAAACTTGATGAACCTCCTAACCAAATAAAACCCTACCCCATACTTAACCCTACATGGGTTATCAATGAACTGGTGGATTTTAAGGTCCATCTGTTTTATTTTGCTGTTATTTTCCTTACATTTATCTCCATTTAGGAAAATAGAAAATCTTCTAACAGAAAAAATGTATGATACTATTCATTAGTTAAGCTGAGGTTTGGAGTTCCTCAGAGATCCACTCTGGGTCCTCTTTGTTTTGTTTGTTTGTTTGTTTTTTGCTTTTTGTATAAATTGTTCATCACTACTGTAACCACTGTGTATGTATGATAATCTTTTGAAAACTTTTTTTCTTTTCAAATATTAGGATGTGAACAAAACAAAATACAACCCTAGCTACTCTGTAACTAGTGACATGTTGGATGATCAAACCTTGAAAATCAAAAGTGTATTTCAGTTTCAGGTCAGTGCGTATGTATGCTGTATATATTTTAGATATTAGCATTTTCAGCCCTTATGAGAATCATAAAACTCCAGAGAAAATCTTTTTGACACATTTTAAAACCAATGACAAAGACACTGCGAATGGCCCACTGGGGACACATTTATATGGAAAGTTTATTCGATGGCTGTCAGCTGTTTATCTTCTGGTGTCAGATGTTAAAGGCAGAAATATGTCGGTGCACACATTCTGTGGTCAAACACACATTCTCATTGACCACATGTTAGACTGACGCTGCTTTCACGGCACTGGATTGGGTCTGGGTGTCTGATGATGGTCCTGGGTGGAGGATTGGGGGATTTTTGTTTAGTGGTTGGTTGGCTGGTGGATCTGGGTCTAAGCTCGGAGCGCCGCCAGCTGATGAAAAAATTTCCCGTCTGCTTTAAGTTTTAGCGAGCATTTTTCTCCTAATTACATTGTCTCGCCATGTAGGGCTGTAGAGTTTGTAGGTTGGGGGTAAAACTGGGGAAGGTGGGTGGGCATCGTTGAAAGGTCCAATACTAAACTGGCATGAAAGAAATTGGATATTGTCCTGCTCAGTGCAGGATTTGGCTCCTCGGCTATAAAAGAGGACCTCTGGCAGTCCTTTAAAGGTTTCAGGCTGTCCAAATCCACTTTTTTTCTTTTTCAGCTGAGACATGCTAAAAATAAAAACGGGCCTTTTTAAAGAGTGTGGCTTTTAATGGCAGCATGTAAAAATCTGCTATGTGTTAACAGCTTCACTGAGGCAAACCAAAGACATGCCTTAGCGGCCTCAAAACAAATTGGGAGGGCAAATGACAAAGCAGAAGGTGGCTTTCTTTCTTTCTTTCTTTTCATTTGGCTCTTTGTGCTTGTGTTTGATCAACAGGGTGAATGAAAGCAGCGGTGACGCCCTGAGACTTTACAGAAAATACACCCACTAAAAAAGCCAAAGATAAAAGAGGAACACAAAGCTCCAGAGTACACAAGCTCATAAAAAAGATCAGGATGTCGTCAGACTTTACCAGTTTACCCTTCAGTGTGCTCGTGCTCTCCAACACATTCTCTTCTGTAATATTTACTTTATGTAATATTTCACAGTCATTGAGGGTGTGACTTTTTTCTCGCCCCCGTTATAATCACACTCACAATGAATGACTGATGATGGCAGTCAGTTCATTCTGACAGCAGGAACAAAATGCTTATTTTTTGAGTTTTATGTGTTTTCATTCCAGAAGTAAATGAGATTGTATGTCTTTGAGGCATTTTTTTTTAGAAAAAATAGCTAGAGCTCCAGATGACAGTTGATGGTGACACTTTTTTTTTTTTTGTTATTTTTAAAATACTTGTCCAGTTCAGCTGCAAACACCTTTAGGGAAAGATCCAGGTTACAATAAAATGGTTGAAATTCATTTTAAAACATTGTGCTTTTTACATTTTAACCAGAAAAGAGTCAGCAGTCAGAGTTTTGTTGACCCATACCTACACCCCAATCTCCTTTGATTGTTTCTGTCATGAATTGGTGGGGAAAACGGACCCAAATGCTCGACTCTTCCAAGAAAAAAAAACAGTGAATTTATTTACAGTGAATAATATGAAGAATATATGCTGGACGGACGGCACCACCAACTCACCTTCCATAATAGAGAGAAGTGGGGGTTGGTAGCCCAGGGAAACCTTGAACGGTGAAACTCCGGTGGCTGTCGAGGTGCTGGAGTTGTGGGCGTACTCCACCCAGGCCAGCTGGTCACTCCACATAGTCTGTTTCGAGGAGTCAGCTGCTTCCAGGTCTTGGTTGGTGCTCTCCACTTGTCCAGTGGTCTGGGAGTGAAAACCTGAGGACAGACTCACCTGGCCCCGGAGTTCAGAGCAGAACTCCCTCCACACTTGGGATGTGAACTGGGGCCCTCGCTCAGAAACGATGTCTTGAGGGATTCCATTTGGAATTTTACAATAATGATTTTGTAAGTTTGAATGTCACATTAAAGGTAAATTCGAACCAGGAACCAGCAGTTTAAAATCTTAATCCAAGTTTTTGCTGACCCATTCACCTACCACAATCTTTTCTCCAACGCCAGTCTTTTGGGGTTTGGATCAGGAGTTATTATTATCATACTAATGAGGCAGTTAAAGGTAAATTAAACAATGCTGACTGTCAGTTTGAACCAGGAGGGAAGCAACAGAAAAAAACTGTAGGGTTTTATTGACCCAACCATGCACCCTGACCTCCTCCCAGTGCTGCTCATTCCCTGTACACCTACATCAGTCAGCTTTGATGTCCTTTGCAGGGTTTTCATTAGAAATAAAATCAATGTAGAAAACACTGGGCACAATTTTCAGGCTGCACATCTGTGCACTATCATGGCTTTATTACGCAAAAACTTCACAAGACACTGTAGCAATTACACAAGAATATCCAGTAATGTCCCTGCCTACAATTAAACACATTCACTTACCGACAATCGGGGGCATCTGCTGTGGCAAATGGGTGCAAGATACACTGCAAGTTGCCCTGTTGTCATCTGTTCTCGTAAAGTATAACCAAACTTTTGAGCGTTTGAGCTGCCATGTTTCCTGCCAGGTAAATGACGCTCCACAACGTGGTGACGTCATTCAGGGTGACTGGAATCGATAAGGGAATCATTTCCAAAAATGGCAAACAATTCCAAGGAATTGAAACAGTGGGAACCGGTTCTCAACAAGAACCGGGTTTCGATACCCATCCCTACTCTTCACTGTATTTATTTTCAGATTTGTAAGTTATACCTATGATTTTCTCTTTTTGCTGTTACCTGCACAGCTAGATTCACTGAAACTTGTAAGAGGATGTGACCCCTGACCCTCTGTCATATGAAAGTCCCACTAAGTTACAAACCAAAAAGTAAAAATGCTCTTTATTCGGGATTTGTATGAGACACCTGCTGCAGTATCAGCAGCAGGCCTGTGAGGGATCAGACAAACAGAAAGTAAAAGGACGGATTCTGTTGGATGAATAAGATTCAGGCCGGCAGGTCGGAAAACGCCTTGGCCAGCCTCTGAGACAACCAGGGAAGGTTTAGGCACATGAATCCGGATCAAAACGCAGCAATCTGGCACTTTAACAGGCATTCTGACATGTTTGGCAGCACCACAGTTGTCCAATTACACCCCCTCTCATTTTCCCCCGCTGTCTTTAATAGTTAAGTGTGGACCAGTTGACCAGATGACTCCATAACGAAAAACCTCATCATATTTAACTTAATTTGCATTTTGGCCTCCTGCTTGGTGAGTTTCCGAGCTGGATAATCAGGCTGAGCTGTTCAGGAGGTGTTTTTCTGTTATGTGCTGGGAGATTTGGAAGATTTTACCACCATGATTGGATTAGGCCCGCAGGTCTAGTCTGTTGTGGTTTGAGCCTCTTCAAAGCCTCGCTCTGTGCTCAGCTTGCAGGAATGCCCATTACCTTGCGGTCGCTTGTCTCTCACAGAACTCCTGCAGCCAGCAGGTATCCCATCAGCCACTGCAGGCTGCTGTCAGAGCTCTGTGGTGGGGGTGGTGTATTTGATGGGGATACAGAGGTGAACATCACAACACTTTCCTGTGTGGGCCTCTGGAGCTGCAGGGTTTCCTTTGCGACTGACGCAGTATTTTGGTGTTTTTGTGGAGAAAATAGGACTTCAGCTGAAGGCCACACATCTATTTTTAATGCTCCAGCTTTAAATATACAGCGCTCTTTCTTTCCTCCGGGCTGAAACAATGCATAAGAAATGTAAAAATGTAAAAGCTTTGTTTGGTTTGTGGCCTGTGGAGCCCCATGTGGCGTGCACCGTGTTATTTCCGGAGCTGGAATGAGTCGGAGTAGATATTTTGGATGTGTCATGCAGTGGACCACCGCCCACGCCTGCAGCGGAATGCAGGCAGCGTCTTGTTTGATGTTGCAGCCGTGATGCAACCGTCGCTGCAGAAGGGTGTGCCCTCTCCGGCCCACGGCCTGACGCATTTCGCTGGGAAACTCCTTCCAAATTCCCACAGCTCCCAGTGAGCTTGGCTGGATTTGGATGACCGCCACGGCCCTGTGGGTCCGGCCGCTGTGGTCAAATAGGATTACAAACCACAAATCTGTGTTTGTAGTCCTTCAGCTAAAGTTAAAATCTTACCACATTTGTGGCCTGTTAGTTGAACGTAAACACGACAGATGTTCAAACAAATAAATGCTTATTTTAGTTTAAAGCAACTCCACAATGAAAAAAATACCATTACAATGCATTAGGTAAGCCCAGAGGCCCATTTTCTGCCAGGACAATTAAATAAATTAAAATTTAAAAAAAAAATTAACTTCAACACATATTTTGACTTGCTGTCTTCAAACACCACTCTTCAAAACTAAACAACCTCATGTGTGTACATAATTTTAAATATCTGTATGGAAGTTAATTAGTGCCAAATAAGTAAACTACATAGATTCTAACTGGAAGTCCTCATCTTTATTGACTGTGTTCAGACAAGACACAGTAAGATTACACATATATACAATTTGCAACTGTATGGGAAAAAATCTACTTAAAATTCAAATATTCAAATGATTGAAAAAGGTCAACATAAATAACAGTATAAAAGCACCTAAACGCATAAATGAGGCATAAAAATTAATCGATTTTAGCTTTGTTTGTTTATTTGGAGCCAAAATACCAATAAAATCACCTCACCCAACTGGTCTTTGATTGTTTTGTTTTTTTTGTTTTTTTTTTGTTTTTTAAGAATTTTAGAAAACTTAAATGGAACATTTACAGTGATAATAAATACCTTAAATATAGAAGGAAACAACGAAGCCCTGAAGATTAGACCCTTAAGTAAATGTTTTAAATGTTTAAATAGAAAAAAGTCCCATCCCAGTTTTATGTTATCAACATAGCTGAGCTTCCACAGTAAAACAGGACTTGTGCAAAATATTTTAATTTGAATTAATGACACAGAAACAGCTCTTAAATGGTGATTAATTGATGTTTGTCATGTGAAATTTTATGCAACAGAAATATTTAACATCTCTGAGGCGCTCTGTGGTTTTGTAAGTCGATTCATCCTCCAGGTTGTCATGTCATCACATCTTTGTCTTTTAGTGCTAAAGGCAGACGAACGGCTCTCCTCATGGTCGTAAAAGGGGAGCCGAGACACAGCAACACCTCTTATGAAAAAACTACAAGAGGTACAAACTGCTTCGAGGTGAAAACAGCCAATAAAAAACAGGAAGAAGCACCGACGAGAACATCAAAGCTATTTTAGCTGCACCCTGACCGAGTTTGTAGTTTATTTGCATTTAAAGCATTTTAACTTTAGTAAAAAGTCTTAAGTCAAAAGAATCCCAGAGCTTGAAACAGTCTTTACACCACAGCGCAGAGAGGTGGAAGACATTAAGAAGGGTTAAATTGGCTGTAGGTGTAAATCTGAGTGCCTTGGAAGGGTTCCTGGATAAATCACAGTGCTGGGTCACTGTGAACATCCAAACAGATGAAAACAACCTTAAACGCAACGCAGAGCTTATCCAGGCCATGAGCTCTTCTCTGCAGAAAGGATCCAGCGGACAGTTCTGTGAAGGAGGTTATCTAAGCACTGAAATAATGGAATGTGTAATTTCGGGATACATCCTAATCCTTCGCCTCTCTGTCGCTGCCAGAGGAGCGTATAAATCCCTTTCCTGGTATCAGAGCCACTGATTGATCCGTGGATCATCATTCATCATGATCACTGCGCTCTGTGTTCCTGCTCCATGTTCCAGCTCTGGCTCTGAGCCAAAAGGGTTTAAGGCTCTAAAGTATTCCAGACCATGAAGGACTCAGTCCTTACAAGCATGAATATCATGGGAACATTTCAGCGTTTCTAAAAAGACCTCTGCATCTACTCTGTCTGACCTCACTGACCAAACACAGAGGACAGTTGTTAATGTTTATCTGTGAAGCACTCAGATCAGAGTTCCTTTAAAATATCACCACAAGCACCAGACCTCCCATTCCACTTCATTTATTTAGTGCAGTTTAATGTTACCTGTGTTCACTTTGTGCAGGTGAGCCAGAAACTGCTATATTCAGCTAAATGTGACAGAAATACAGGAGTGAATTAAACAGGATAATTTTTTCAATTATTTCAATTCCTTTTAGTTTTTTTAATATAGCGCCAAATCACAAAAACAGTTGCCTCAAGGTGCTTTATATTATAAGATAAAGACCCTACAATATAAAAAGAAAACAATGAGATGACCTCCTATCAGCAAGCATTCCTATGGGGTCATCACAATTAAAAGGGAAAAGTTATAAAAAAGTTCATTATAATTATTCTGACTGGCCGGCTTTTAGAATCTTACTGAGAAATAACGAAGAAGCATCCTGCTCTGATATCCAAACCACGTTAAGTGGCTCCTTTCAGTGTGGAGTAGTCTCTACTCTAAAAATTAATTAATTAATTACATCCCTTTTTAAAACTATTTTGGAATAACTGAGTTTCCATATAACCATCAGGACTTGAATTAGTTCAGAAAAACTACAACAATAGTAATAGCCTTTAAACAATAAATACCTGATGCATGTGAGGGGTAATTTTTTTTATTTTTGCATGATTCACAGTTCATAATGATCCTTCTTTATTCCACACTGGGCCTCCTCTTTCTGAAACAAGCTGCTTTAAATGATTCCTCTGAAGTGTCACCATTTCACTGCTCTTGTCTTAATTTTGAACCCTCTCTGCTGTTACCACCTTCAGTCTGAGTTTGCTCACACTGAACTTGTATTAATCCAGAGCCTGTTGAAATGAGGGTGGATCCAGATTTATGGCCTTCATGGAGCCTCATGTTTCCCTCAGAGGGTTCAGGTAGCAGCCAATGGGCTGTGCAGGAGCTCCATGCAGATCGGGGAATTCACCCTGACTCGTCTCATCAAGTGGAAACTCTTCAGCAGGGATGTTATCAGTGTTTTCTTTGGGCGTGTATCTCCAGTTTGAAGACTCAAGTCTATTTGTGTCATAACATTGAGCTGTTTTTAGACTCTGAAGTCAGGCTGAGGCGGGAGTTTCCAAACAATCACTCAGTGTCATCATTAGCTCTGCAGGATAGAAACACGATGCAGAGGAGCTGCGCCATAAAACCCACGTCAGACACCAGAGAAACACCACCTACTGCTCCTGCATGCTGCACACTGGACGGGAGGCAGGCAACAAATGGTAAATGGTAAATGGCCTGTATTTATATAGCGCTTTACTAGTCCCTAAGGACCCCAAAGCGCTTTACATATCCAGTCATCCACCCATTCACAC
>NW_024582968.1:0-1086 GCF_018398535.1 Haplochromis burtoni | reverse complement strand
GGGTCTGTATGCTGTGAACTCCCTAGCTCCCAGCTCACAGTCTCAGAGTGAACATCTTCTGAGTCTTTGGAGGTAAAGCAAACAGTTTCTGACCCCACCGACTCTGAGCTAACTACCTCAGGGCTGTCTATGCAAAATTCTGCCCTAGTATTAGCACTCAGGCCACCTTCGTCCGTCGGTGGTCCAAAAATCCCCACTGGGAGTTCAGTTACACCTCTTACAGTTTCTCCATTGTTAATTGCCGTAGTGGCTATAGTCTCTATGTCCATGTTCACAGGAAGGGAATTTACGACACCGGCAGAGTCCATTTTACTCACTGTGGCGTCCAGAGCCGCTGGTCCTGAGCCTTCGACCAGCACAGGAGTGAGTGTAGAGGTGGCTGAACGCTGCTTGCGAGGACGCCTTCTCCTCCGTGAAGGCGGGGCCGAGTGTACGGAAACAGTCCTCTGCTGTTCATCTGTGTTTTGATTTTCAATGACAGGATTAATAGAAACAAATGAGTCGGGTTTACTCACTGCGGTGATGAGCGCTGTTGGTCCGTTGCCAGCTGACCGGGCTGAAACCGCAGGAGTGGGTTGAGGCGTAACGGGATGATGGTAGAGAGTGCGGCATGCCTTCCGTAACGGCGGATCAAACGATTGTGCCGCGAGCATCGACGGGAAAGCCCTCCGCCGACGCGTGAAAAACCAAGCGGCTAGAGTCTCTAGGAGAGCAGCCGAACTGTCCATGCTCGGACCACCCAAGCCAAATAGCTCAAAACTCGAGCTCTCCCTTAAACTAGCGACCAGGTGCCTAAGTTTGTTAATGTCCAGAATGTTCGTGGTGAAGGTAGTGGATGAGAGATAATTGTCAAAGAACACTACCTGTATATGTCTCTTGTGTGGGTCTACAGCCTGGATTACGCTCCGGCAGTAATCCCATAGCTGCGTGAGCGATCTCTCCTCCGTGGCAACTCCTGAGTTTGCTGGGTCCATGGTGGTTGGCGGGATCATTCTGTCACGGTCTGGCTGGCAGACCGTGGGGATGTGGGGAAAGGAGGACCCAAAACGCAGACTCTGCGATGCAAACAGTGCTCTTTATTTACAG
>NW_024582967.1:291735-294245 GCF_018398535.1 Haplochromis burtoni | reverse complement strand
ACTTTATTTATGCATTTATGTGTCACAGTTCAGTATTATGTTGTGTGGACATGTTTCAGATATTTTATATTATGTATGTAAAAATGTATCCTCCAACACACACACACACATGAGCAGAGCATCAGAGAGGAGGTGACAACGTACTGCTCATTGCACTCGGCTGTGTGTGTGTGTGTGTGTGTGTGTGTGTCCATCGATATTACAAATTCATGTCTATATTTTGAGAGTAACAGCAAACTGAAGAAAAAAGATCCACCCAATCAGAAGCAGCATTATAGCATTTTTTTGTTTGTTTGTTTGTTTTCAAGCTAAATTTTGCTGGACGCTTTCCCCTGTGAATACAATGTTCTGTCATCTGGCTCATTCTGCTATTCAGAAGCAAGAAAAATAAAACTTTGGTTTAAAGTGGAAGCATTTGTGATTAATTAAAATAACTATAAGCAACTAATGATGGTGCTAGAGAAAATGGCACAGTTGTCAAAGTCAGTAGGTTGGTCGTAACAAAACTGCGCCACAAACATGGACAGCAGAAGACTGGTAGAGTGAAATGTTGACATCCTGCCCACTGAATCAGTCAATCAACAGAACAGTCAGGCAGAGCTTGTTATCTTTGCTCTATTAGTCCGATTCACAACACGCTCTACTGCAGCTCGTTTTCAGTGACGTCGCTTACACACCACAACGTGTGTGTGAGAGGTACGAGATGAGATGTGACAGAACATCTTGTCACATTTTGCTTTGTCACCTGAAAGTGAATCAGGTGGGTTTTTCAGGTTATACCATACTCGACTAATTTGCTGACTGATGGCTTTATATTGCGGTGAATGTCTGAAAAATACATTTAACCCTATATGAATATTCATGAAAAGCAGTGTAACTAGGTGATGACACCTGTGTCACCGTGGGTCACCGTGGGTTGATACTGGTTTGGGTTCAACATCATAGCCGCTCACAATAGAACAAAGTAAACAGAAGAATAAAATCAAAGACTCAGCAGCACTGAATCCCATCGCTCTTAAATCTATTGTCACCTGTTTAGCAGGAGTGGGGCAGGTGGAGGTTTGTCCACAGTGGTCATGTCAGTGGGGGGATCCGGTGTTTCTCTGTGAATGTCACATTTCCGTGGCAGCGTGCTCGCTGCTCGCTCAGAGTTTTCGCTGTAGAAAGAAGTTTTCTTCCCAAACAGTGCACAGCGGATGCTATGTTTTTGTCACTTTGTACAGAATCAAACTTAAAGTAATGTGAGTACTTCCAAGCTTCAAACGCTGCATCACGCCACATTATCCATTGTTGATCTGCACACGTCTGTTGCTGCCACGGACGTCGCACGCTCATACGTCAAACAACATCATGGTTTAGTAACGCAGCATGCTCACGGAAAAGTAACAGTAATCGAATTACTTTTTTGCAATAGTAAACCCTTACTTTACTCATTACTTGAAAAAAGTAATCGGATTACAGTGCCGCGTTACTGCCCGTCTCTGATTACAGTACTGCGGTTTCCTGCATTACAGTTCTGGTTTCATTTTTCCTCAATAGAGAGACGACTACTTCTCAGTTCATCTCCTGCTTTTCTCAATATTTAACCCAGACGTCTATGTTCCTCCAGCCTTAACCAAACGTTACTATCAAAAAATGTTGCAAATCCTTCTTGTCTGCAGCAGATGGCACAGAAGTGCAGGTCTTAGCACTGTTACCTCACAGTTTCCTACCTGGAGTTTCCTGTGCAAGCTTCTCTTCCAGTACTCTGCTTTCTCCTACAGTCTAAAAACATAGATGTTAGTTGGTGAGTCGACATATATTCAGCAATGTAAACACTAGCATGTCATGCTATGCCGCCAGCAAGGACATATGTCATCTTGGATGTCCACTGTTAATCTGATTAGTACATGTAAATGGCCTGCAGTTGCATTCTTTGTTTTCATGCGTTCATCTAAAAAGAGAGCACTTATACGCACGATGCTAGAGAAATATGGCAGCTGCTGGTTGCATTTGATACATGCTTGAGAGGTACCGCCAGGCAACATATTGATGCCTTGCAGTATTTAGGTATTTGTGGAAGCAAGATTTGATCTTGCCCAGCATTAGGATGGTGTGCTTTAAAAACTAGCTTCAGTGGTCACAATCAGCCTTTTGCTATAAGAAGACTCCTTCCAAAGTTGTGATGTTGAGCTCAGGGTTACCACCACCTCTGCTATATTTTCAGCGTGGCTGCAAGCCAGAGGGAAGACTGTGTCACAGAGAGGTCCGCAATTTTAATGAGGCATGGCATGGTAATTTTACTCAGCCACAACAGTTCATTCTGACTGCTGGGTGAGTGACTAATGTTATTAGCAAAGCACAAAGGAGCCGGTGCATTTTCATGTCGCTCTCATGCAAAGAGCACACGGAATATATTGTTTTGTTGGGGTAATGGAAATCCTGCTAATGTTTGTGTGTGCTTGTGTTTGGTCTCAACACCTGTCTTTCCTAATGCTGTTAATTAGGCTGAAGTAACGCTAATTAGGACC
>NW_024582967.1:238921-291715 GCF_018398535.1 Haplochromis burtoni | reverse complement strand
CACACACACACACACACACACACACACTATTGTGCTACATCCCCTGAGGGTAAAGAGCTAATCTGTGTTCATAAACTGTTTTCTGCATCTGTGCTGCCCATCACAATTTTCAGAAACACAGATTTCCTGTTTGCACTAATTATTTGCCGATGGCGAAATGATGAGTGCAACTTATTATTAGAGAAATGATTCTCAGGTTTTCCCTCTAAACAACCAAACCCTTCCAAAATACACTGACTGCATTTTGTGTTAAAATGGAAATATGGGCGTTTGTGCATTATGTTTAACCATACCATCAGAACTCTTTAGGATTTACTCTGATCTGTATGGATTCAAACTGAGCACATATCCTCCAGAGCGCTGGCTGTGAGCACAGAAGCCCCGCCCACCTGCTGTTCAGATCTCCTGTTTGCAAGTAGCAGATGAGTTCAGACGAAACCTGGCTTAAAAGGAGGGCGGCCTTTAAGAGAGCTGCACAAAGGCCCAATATGCTATAGCATAAAGATTATTTTTGAGCTGTGGATTATGCAAAGCTACTCGTGTGGAGTACAAAAATGAAAATGTGGAGGTGGAAATGCGCACGTCCTCTTCAAAACATCATTTTTTTACTCTCTTTGCAATAAAAAAGTTTGTATGCCCTTAAGCTGTCCTCGATATTAACTCATTTTAATGTTAGCCAATAGTAATTGTTAATGGTCTGCTGTCAAAGTTAGACAAATGACTTTAGATTTTATCCTTCAACATTTATTATCTCTTGAAAGTGCAGAGTGGTGATATGCTGTCGCAGCAGGCCAGAAATAACCGTGCTTGAAGACAACAGCTGAATATGCTTGTTTGTTTGTTTCTTCACCTGGATTAAGATGTTGTGATGTGTACCGATTATATAAAAGTAACGTATCTTGAGGGCTTGTCTTGTCCGCTCGTGCTGAAAGATCATCTGCATCAAGGGCGCCATTATCATGTGACATATGTCATCTCCAAATGTCGTCATTGCCCTTGACGCAGCTTAATGCAGGAACAGTTTTGCATATTTGGAAAATGCACTTGAGTTGCTGATTTCATTATAAGCTCTGCAGCCATCAAGGTAAACGGCTCAGAACATGAAGGTTTTTTTCTTGTTCTTTGAGAGCACTCCCAATGCTTTTTCACTTTTTTGAATTTAAAGTGATTTCTCTTCTTCAACTTGAACTTCAACAGCAGTTTGCCACATGGCCATGCCAACATGAAAAAATGATTTTTAGTTATGTTGGAAAAGAATGAATACGTTTTTTAAAGATCATTAAAAAATCTTTTCCTCTGTTTTGAGAGACACCCTCTTTTTTTGAGCTGTGTCACAATTGGTCAGTGTGAATGTCTGGAGTTTCTTGAGTGGACCCGGGCCTTGTCTCTGTGTTGATAGGTACCTGACTGCTTAGACGTGTCCACAGGAAGCTGACAGCTAGTTGTTTCCTGTTATACAAGTCATGGTTTCTGGTCACCAGATCATTTGCAGTGTAAATACAGCTTAAGAAAGCTGGGGTGGGTAGAGCTAGAAGCAGGTTAGCTATGCAAAAGGACTAGTAGCAGGGTCAAACATCTTTCATGACTATCATCCCATCTGTTGTTTGCAAATGGACTTCTTTAGGTTTGTGAAGACATTTAAGTGAGGTCCAGGTAATAAACCCCTAGTACAGGCTGTCGCCTTTGGACCCTCCTGAGGGTAGGGTTGGGCGACTGGATGAATATATCTCACATTGAGTGCATTTATCCAGTCTTTAAGTAATGATGTGATGAACTCTGCTTCCGGGTCCAAACTACTTTGTGTTTATTAAGGCTGTTGTGTTTTCAACATGTTTTAATGCTTTGTATCTTGTTCTATTTAATCCGTTTACAGCATCCTGCCAGCTTCACACTAACTTTCAAGTGGAAAAAAGTTAGCGTTCATCCTCCAGCTTCACTGTGTTTATGCTATGCTAACATAGCTGTGTCGCTAGCGATCACGTAGCACATCATTATATACCAGCTAGCCCAACTTCAGTAACCCTACAAACGTCACTGCTGTTTAGTTTTCCTGTCTTCATTTATGTTGGAAGTGATAGCAGAGCTGTACGTTTTAATTTTTTCAGAAATCTCTCAGTCAGAACATGCTATATCATGTTTAGGTGGAAACTAGCGAGCTAACTTCCTGCTAACTTCTAACTCTGTTAAATTTAATAAATTCTGTTTTCATGGATGCCTGGATATTAAACTTAATTGTTACACCTGGTAAAGCAGCAACGCTGATCATTTATTATTATCGTTTGACTTTGGGACCTGAAGCGGACTTTGGACCTGGAAACGGCTAATGACATCAGACTTAAAGACCGGATAACAAAGTATTGCATCATTTTTATTTCCCCATAATAACGATCTCATAATGATCCCTCTTTAGATCCGCAAAACTTAAATATCATAATATAGATAGTATATTATGAAACCACCTAGGAACAGACTAAAATGACATTTGATAAAGTACAGCAGGACACAGGGAGGGGTACATGTTAGTGGTTAAAACAAGCGAGCTGGAGAGCTGTGGAAGCTTCGTCCTGTTTTTTTCATCCATAGATTTCCCAAACAGACATGAGAGTTTTATACTAATCTTATAATTGAACTCTTAGAAAGGAATAGAATAGTCTTATTTCTGCACAGAAATACTTTATCTAGTCTTCTTCGCTGTCTCCTCTGTTTCATAGAATCATCTTTGTCTCGCTTGCATGTAGCTCTCTGCACTTCTACACCTTCATCTTCATCTCATTCTCCAAACACCTACTCGTGCAATTTTGCCCGTCCTTTTAGACATCGTCTCCTCACAATTCTCGTTCTTTTTCTCTCTGTCTGCCTCTCCCTCTGTGCCCATTTTCTGTCACTACTGAAGCTCATCTTGCTGTCTGCCAATATCCTGGGAACAAAAAAAAGAGAGACCCTCCCAGGTCACTTGAGGAACAATTCTTGAGGTTTTTTAACAGCTACTTGAATTGCTCATTAGAGAGCATTGGGTTCATTGGGTTTCATTAGCTGGTAGGTTCATTAAGACGTCTTACCAAGAGGAACAATTACAAAAAGAAAAACTGTCATTTGCAGAGGAAAGAGAGATAACTCACAAAGATTAGCAAGATTATTTGAAAAGATCAGGTAATGGCACTGATTAGCATGTGCCTTATGATTCCCGTGCATGCTCCAACGCCTTCGCATGAGTTTGCAATCATTGGTCTACCATTCAGTCACTTTGTGCACATTTTCAAACAAACTGTTTGACAGAATTAGCACTTTGTCTTTTTAGATGAGTACACCATTTTTTTACAGACTTAAAAAGTGGTGAGATACCAGCACTGCTTTTAAAGTAAGGTTGTGTAATGTTATTACATAATGTTTAAAATAATATTCTAACAGTGGGTTAAAAGCAGAGGCAGGGTGTGATTTGTGGAAAAAAAATCAGAAAGGCTGATATTCTTGAAACATCTCAAAAACTACCGTCTGCTTTACTGTGTTGGAGTATTTATTATTTAGTGCTGCTGTCAATGCAGTGTAGAATATTAAGAGTTTAAACCAAAGTTTTACATCCGTCTTATCCGGGGTTGCGAGCGGAGCTGTTCTATCAAACGCTTGTAAGAATGTTTCAATCTCTTTAATTAAAATTAAATTAATTAATTTGCACAATATTCTCAGTGTTGTCCGTTGCTCTCCATAACACAGGGGATCTAATCAACCATAACACAAAGGCTTAAGTGATATTTTAACAGAATAAATCCCCCTTCAGACAGCACCACATGAGCAGGTGTGCCACTTAACGTTAAAATGAGATGATTTTAGTTGCGCAAAGAGCTGCAAACCTAATAAATTAACAAAATGAAGTGAAGCATTTTAGTAGCATAAGTTTGAAAATGTGATTATCTTCTTAAACTAAGACAACACTATATTCTCGCTCCTCACACAAGGAAAACAATCTCCTTTGGTGAGAGACTTGTGCCTAATTATTCTGCTTTCCTGTGGAGGGGCGGTCGTCTGGGGCACGTCACTCTTCTTTGCCTGCAACATCTCTCACCATCGAGAGGTCTAACTCGTGATTCATACAGTGAGCGACGGTCAGGTTAGGGTTGAGTGTGACAGTTGCTCTGCATTAGCCCATTATAGCAGCTATGCCATCAGTTGCAAGGCCAACAACCTGGAGGCAAAACATTTCTTCAGAGATGTTTGTATGTAAATGCTCTCTCGCATAATGTTACAGATAATAATCACAGTCCATGAATATAATTCAGTGGGTTTAAACACTACGCTGTAAAACTGTCTCCTTTGTGGAAAAAGTGATGGCCTACATTTTTGTGCAAACGTGCTGCAGCTATCCTACGGATGGCTTTGTGTTAATATTTGTAATATCTCTGTATCTGTCGCTGTTGATAGAAGCGAGAGAGACAGAAGCTAGAGTCATGCTGACATTTATGGCGCTTGATAATAGTGAAAAGCAAAAAGATGGAACCGGAAATGAGCTAAAAAAACATTTTAATTTAGTTAAAGCCAAATTTATTGTATGTGTTGCGGTATTGTTTATGCATTGCATTGGGACTGTTCCCATTTTTATCCCAAGTATCCATGACATGACGACTGCAAAGCAGAGGCCTAATTGCTCATAACATGTAAAAACATCTGTGTGGGTGTATAGATTCCAATAATATAATTTAACAATGAGTGTGTATGTGTGTGTGTGTGTGTGTGTGTGTATGTATGTATATGTATATATATATATATACATATACTATGTATATGTATATATATATATAATACTAGGGGTGCAACGATACACAAAATTCACGGTTCGGTTCGATACTTTGGTGTCACGGTTCGATATTTTTTCGATACAAAAAAAATGTTCATGCCTTTTTAATTTGTCATTTATTAAAATTATAAATATATATTTTAACTCAAAAGTACAGTTTTTAAATTTAACCCTAACCCTTGTGCGTGTTTTTTATTTTGACAGCGAATGCGCACCTGCGGACCACTTATGTGCAGCCCTGGTTATTTAGCTCGTCATATTGCAGCCACAGAAATTCTTTTGTCCATGAAACCATAAAGCTGCACTTTCTTTTTGCCTTATAGTCTGATTTGTCATAACTTTTCCGTTTTGTGGTAAGCTTTTCTTTGGCTGTCACTTCTTCACCCTGACCTGTCTTATTTGGCTCAGCAGAACTAAAATATATATCCTGCTGCTTTTACACACGCACTCACATAACGCTCAGCGATTCTCTGCGCGATCAACCTCTCACATGTTTAAGCTGCGGGAGATTTCACTTGTCATGTTTGCATAGTAAGCTAACGATTAATAAGACGATGTCAGAGGAATTGGTGCACAAATTATCATCACTCACAGATCAGTGCTGTCGCTCTCTATACACAGTTCGCGATTGCAAAGTGAAAGCAAAAAACAAGCGCAAATTCAAACGCGATTTCAATATGTCACATATTGACAGTGGCTCACCGATGCCAATGACATAATTACCCAGCTACATTTCTGAAAGAATGCAAAAGCATTGACATATATTTTTTACAATAGCCGGACGGGCAGGGAAGAGATAGATTTTGGTAGCCCGACTGGAAAAAATCGCTAGCTCCAGGACGATCGGTAGGATATTGCAAGCCTGTATCTGATGAGCACTTATATAAATTATTAGTATGTATGTATGATGTACAGTATATATATATACATATTATTATATACTATATATTATGTAAATATATATATTTATATATATAATGTATGTTATATATATATATATATTATATTAGTATGAATACTATATTATATATAATTAATATTATAATTAGTGCTATTTGTATTTATATATAAATTATATATTATATCTACTATATATTGTATTGAGTACTATCATATATATATATTATATATATATAGTATATATAATATAACGTAGCCTCCCTGAGAGTTAATCAGCGCAACGGTCAACGACTAGAACACATACTTCTGTTGAGGAAGTAAATAACCATCATTTGGCATCTTAATCAAAACAAGTGTAAAACAGTTAATCTAAAACACAAAAAATCATGGATTATTAAAATATTTATCCATCGGGAACTTTTGCGAGATCTCGCAAAAGTTTTAGCCGCATTCTTCGGAGGCACTGAGCGAGGGAGTCAGGCACGATGTGCCGGGAAAGCGGTGTTCCTCCCGGCTGTAGTAGGTCTCGACCTCCCGTTAGCTTCGAGCTAGTGGGTGTCAGATCTCCGAAAACGTCGGAGCACTTTTGCAAATATGTGATGTCTTGTGAACCGAGCAGGTATCTGACGTTTACACAACTACATTCACGCCTCAAAATATCTTACATCACCATCACCTGTAGGTGGTAGGGTAAAGTGTCTTGCCCAAGGACACAACGACCAGGACGGAGAGAGCTGGGGGATCGAACGGGCAACCTTCCGGTTACAGACAAGCTTCCCAACCACCTGAACCATGGTTTTGGATTTCCTCATATTCCAAAACGTGCTTTGTCTTTTCGCGATTACTGTCACTCGGCATAATTTGCAGATGATATTTTTCTGCTTAACATGCTTAAACCCAAACCAGGTGCATATGAGCAACATCGCACCTCCTCCTCCCCACGTGTAAGCTCCATGCTTGCAGCCGCTGCGATGCTTTCGACCAAAACAGGCGCAGCTTGATGACACCATCAACATGCGCTATCGTGGTAGAGCGGCAAAATCTCTACCGTTTGCCAAATTCATATCGTTTCTACCGCCCACCCCTATCCCAGCTGACTTGGAGTGAGAGGCAGGGTACACCCTGGAGTCTGTCAGAGGCCTAACACATAGACATACACAACCATTCGTACTCACATTCACACCTACGGGCAATTTAGAGTTTTCAATTAACCTAACCCCACTAACTGCATGTCTTTGGACTGTGGGAGGAAGCCGGAGAGAACCCACGCAGACACGGGGAGAAGATGCAAACTCCACACAGAAAGATCCCGGCCTGATGGTGGAACTGAACCCACTGTACTGCATTTATATTTTAGAATTTAAAGCATCATTTTGATTATAAATGGTAAATGGCCTGCATTTGTATAGCACTTTACTCAGTCACTAAGGACCCCAAAGCGCTTTACACAACATTCAGTCATTCACCCATTCACACACTGGCAATGGGTGTCAGTGCCCAGTGTGCCCTGGGGCGCACTGTCAGAGGCGAGGCTGCCGGACACAGGCGCCACCAGGCCCTCTGACCACCACCACTAGGCAAACATGGGGTTAGCATCTTGCCCAAGGATATTTTGCATGCAGCCTGGAGGCAGCCTGGGATTGAACCACCGATCTTCTGATTAGTGGCTGACCTGCTCTGCTACCTGAGCTACAGCCACCCCATGATTAAAGAGCTTGCTCATGCTGGTGGATTAACAATTAAAGAAACATAAAAAGTGATTTAGGTAATTATCAATATTGTTAAATTAGAGAAGCTGTGGCATAAACCTTAAACCTCTGTGGTGGTCTAATAAATTTGTTAGACACGATCTGTATCTTGTCTCTTGTAAGAACTAATAATCTTGTTCATTTCATCCTCCTTCAACACCAAATTCCAATTTCAATGAAATTTGAAAATTGGTTTTATTTGTTTTCTACATGAGTCAGATTTTATTGGAGGACTGGGGGGATCGTAGGAAACGCAGATAAACAAAAATCAATGCATCATTAGAGCCATCGCGTCGCCACAGTTGCCAGCCAGCTCCTCTCTTGGTCTGTTTTTTATGGGAAGAAAATTTTGCACATTATTGCATGCTGGTGCTACTGCGCTGATGCATGACACTCATAGGAGCAATATTGAGGCTAGGCTGTTTCGACTGCTTTGCTTTATTTTTCTCAAACAAAGATGAGCCTGAATCCTAAACTCATTGTTGGTGCATGTATGTTTGTGTACAGGTGACAGGCACAAGCAGTAAAAACGTGTTTTTTCTTTAAAAAACATGATCTCTGAGTTACTCCTAATAAAGTATAGATTATTATAACTGGATGTTTCCAGAAAAGACGAAATGATAATTCTCTCTATTTGTCTTTTCCAGGTTTGCACGTGAAGCTGCTGTGTTTGAACAGCACGAGAGATACTTACGGAAAGATGAGGAAGAGCAGGAGTGTCCTCACAGTCTCTCCCAACAATGTAAGTCGGCATGTCCTCAAAATATCTCAAAAGGTGCGCGATAGTTTGCATATAACACGCACGCCAGGCATTTATCAAGCAGCTTATGACAGCTTGTGTCACTGCAGGGTTCACTTACCTTGTGAAGAATGAGCTATAATTGCTGTTTGGGGTAGAGACCTAACAAAAGACAGGTATTACTGTGGTTATTGGCATTTGTGACAAAGTCACGAATCCGATTTCAATTTAGAGAAAGAAAAAGAGACTGATTAACAGACAGAGAAAATACCAGAGTCCGCAACAGCTTTATTGAAGAGTGAGGCTCATGAACAGTCGAGATGGTGAATGAACAAATCTGCACATGTTATGTACCAGAGTTTCCATGTAGTTATAATCTTTGTTCTTAATGCTTTTAATGCCCCACTCTGTGCACGCTTCCCTGTGTTTTGGCAGCTCCTCTCTGCTTTGCCGTCTCTCTCCTGTCTCTCCTTTGTTAGCTCCGTAGCTCCCGTTGTGCACTCATCTTTTCTTCAACTTCCAACTCTGAGTTTGTTCAGGCTCACAGGCATGTAAAACTAATAACTCACAGACTCACTCACATTCTGCAAATAAAGCTGTTGCTAATAAACTCTTCCCCTGACTTAAATATATGGATGGAGACCCCTAAACTTGCTCTGGGAAAATATCTGGAAATGCAACTATGATATAGTGATGTTATAAAATTAAACCAGTTTTTGAAGTTGAAGGAAAAATCCAGGTCATCGTTAAATATGGGAAAAAAACAACAACCTGATACATGGGATGCAAATTTAGAGCTTTAAAGCTCTTCCTTTCTCCATTCCACCACAGTCCATTTGCATTTGAAAATCAGTTGAGTTTACTTGTAGGACACGGTCCTGGGACGGAGCACGTTTAGCACCTAAGCAATTACACAGTACACTCGTACTGTACAGATAGGCAGATTCATTTTGTGGCTGTGGGTGTTTTTTTGCTGAAACATTTCATAGCTGAAGGTGTGGGTGTGCATTACTCAGACTCTCCGAGTCTTTATCTTTTGCTCTCTGTGTCAGTTTGAAAATTGTTTGCTTTACTGCTTTATCGAAATACATTTGAGTTCTTGTTAGACTTCCAGTGAATTACATTCAGGAACACAGCGTGGGGAGGAGGGAAATGGATTCTGGGTGTATAAATATTTAATAATATTATTGGGAGACGTATTACTGAAATGGAAGACAAATGTGAAAATGAAGAACAAATGAAACAGCTGTCGGCTTTTTTTTTTCTAGGCTGATGAAAACTGGGCAGTCTGTAATAATTGTCCACTGAAATTAAAACTGAAGTGTCCATCTTTTATTCTTAGATTAGCATCATTGGGATGCTGCATATGCAGCCACAGTAAAGCAACAAGTCGTCATAGGCACGAACGTCAATCGCAGCCGGTGACCAAAGATTTCAGGAGGTTTTTACCGACCGGTTAGGGAATTCATGTTTTTCCTGAGCATGAGGTGGTTACCACAGGTTCACTGACCAGTCTGTTGGTTAGTGACTGGGACTTTAGAAGTAATTTTGCCATTATTTTCTGATGGTTACCAGATAGTCTAGTTCGGTGTTTTTGGAGCCACGGCACATATTTCACATTAGAAAAATCACACGGCACACCACCACCAAACAAAAATGTCACAAAAAGCATGTAGGGGTGACGTGGGCCCCCGGGCCACGAGTTTGAGACTCCTGCCATTGATTGTCATACGTCCAAAACGGCAAACAGGTTCATATCACATGGTTGATGGTCATGCGTCCACAAAACCTCAACAGAAACCATATATCCTTGTTCAGTATCACCACATATGTGTGTTATGGTAAAGTACTGCTTGGGTAATGGGTAAGCTGAAATATAGAAATTATATAAATGTTGTGAGAGAGCTCAGAGCAGTTACCTCCTGGTTTTAGTTTTTATGCTAAGCTATGCTAATCACCTCTTACCTGTAACTTTAAAGTTGATGCCTTGACATGAGACTGGTATTAATCTTCAAATATCACTCTTTATATGTTTCTAGGCAAAAAGTCCAAAAAATGTCACCAGAATCAGTTCAGGTCTGAAGTTGTCGTGTATCATCAGCCGTGTTCTTACAAGTGAAAACGCTCATATTTGGTTTGAGGGTGCTGCGTGAAGCAGAATTCATGTAAGCACGTTTTTGTTCATTTTAGTAGCTCTTTTGCTAAACTGAGCAATTTTAGATTTGCAACCAGTGACCAACAAAAAAATCAACGGACAGTAGAAGATGGTGCTGTGTGTAAGATGAAGGGTGACTGTTTAAAAAGTTCAAATGAAAGGAAATGAATTAAACAGAGCAGAGAGAACCACAACGATGACTCATGTCTATATTAAATAACAAAAACAGTACACGTTATTGTTCCATTTATTTCTGACACTGCCCCCTGGTGACAGTACACCGAAACAACATGTAGACCAGTCATTTTCAAACTGTGGCACGCGGGCTCCCTCTAGTGGTACGCGGGAAGTCTCCCAAAAAATGTTAAGAATAAATAATACTCCATGTTCTGATTGAGGGATTTCTGAAAAGTTCAAACGTACAGCTCTGCTATCACTTCATACATAAATTAAGACAGACAACTAAACAGCAGTGACGTTTGTAGGGTTACTGAAGTTGGGCTAGCTGCTATATAATGATGTGCTACGTAGTGGCTAGCTACACAGCTATGTTAGCATAAACACAGTGAAGCTGGAGGATGAACGCTAACTTTTTTCCACTCGATAAAAGTTAATGTGAGGCTGGCAGGATGCTGTAAACGGACCAAACTTCAGTCAGGAGAACAACTGTACCACAATACAAGGTTCGTCATTAATATACTGCTGCATGGGCTGGGCTGTAGTTACATGCAGGGTTTTAAAAACTGAGCTTTAAAATGAACAGTGGTAATAAAAACCGAGAGAGGCCGACAGTGGTCACTGACTGTTTGTAGGGGCTTGTTCAGATTAAATAGAAGAAGATACAAAGCATTAAAACATGTTGAAAACACAACAGCCTTAATAAACACAAAGTAGACTGGCCCCGGAAGCAGGGTTCATACGTCATCACTTAAAGACTGGCGATCCCACCTGCTGTGAATGTTTTAATGCAGTACAGTTGTTATTATTATCACATCATGTTTATGACAATTAAAATAAATATACTATTGTACTTTAATGTAGGTCATAAAGGTGGTACTTTAAGAGCCATATATTTTAACAGGTGGTACTCATTGTGAAAAGTTTGAGAACCACTAAAGTAGACAATGTTCTGGAAAGCTCTCCGTAAGCCCAGGCTGTAAGGCGTTTGTGAATCAATAAAGTAATGTGTGTTTAGGTGGGACACTCCACTGGATTTTACCTCTAGCCAAAGGGATTTGGTTTAGCTGGTGATGCTTAGCTGGGATTTTACTGGATTGGTGTAAGTGAGAGTAGCTATGCCAGTGAGTGTTTGGGTCATGAAGCTGGAGACTGCAGTGGAGAAGATTGTTGTATGTTTTTAAGTACAGTGAGGTTGGATGCGAGGTGATAGTTTGTGCAGGGAGATGTTTGTTTGTTTGTGTGTGTGTGTGTGTGAGAGAGAGAGAGAGATTAGACTCTGCTGTGCTGAAGGCTGGACAAATTAAATAATATCTGTACGTCCCACAGACCTAATGACCTCATTCCCATGCAGATCACAGCTAACCAGTTGTGACCTGATCAGGTCTGTCTATCCATCTCTCTGTTTGTCTGTGGATTAGTTTAGTGCTTGTCTGTGTGAGTGCACTTGAATGCACACTGCCATTTGTGTGTGACTCTGCATATTTATGCGCACATAAGTTCACACACAGTTAACGGAGCTCTGAGTATTTAGCTGACCTTCAATTAGAGTCTGTTTCCTAGGGCTTACAAGAAAGTGTGCCTGGGCAAGCATCTCTCTCATCAAGTTTCCACACTGTAATATTTCCATTAGGGGATACAGCTATAATTTAACCTTTGAACTTTCTCATCTTGTCCTTAATTTTTTAGTTTGGATTTAAAGTTTTCCTTAAAACATGCTGCATCTGAAAGTGTTCATTAATGTTATTAGAGGACTAGTATGTCTTTTCCATAGTAGAGTTTGTGGTAAACTAAAGAACATGCACACCACACATAGAGGGGCCCTGCCTGGGTTCAAACCCAGGACTCTCTTGGTGTGTGACAGTGGTTAGGCCAATAAGTAGTCATCTAATAATCTAATCCAGCGGTCCCCAACCATTTTTTGCACCACGGACCAGCTTAATGTCAGACAACATTTTCACAGGCCGGGCTTTAAGGTGTCGCGGGTAAATTCAACAAAATAAAATGATATGACGAAGACAAAAACAGTGCTATTTTGTAAACATAATAATAAATGCAAATTCACTGTGTAATTGTGTAACTTTATTAGCAGTGTCCTTCTGAAATGCGCCAGCAACATCCTCTTAATGCTCTCTGGTTGCTATGGTAACGGGTAAATATTTCTTTCAAAATAAGACACACAACGACAACGCGGGAAAAGACCCGGGGAAACTGAGTTAACGATAAAAATCCTGAAAACCACCCGAGCCTCAACTCTCGCGGTACCAAACGACTCATGGACTGGTACCGGTCCATGGCCCGCGGGTTGGGGGCCGCTGAGCTACTGCTTATTGTGAGTGATTCTGAGGCCCTGTCCACAGGCACATTAGTGTTTAGGTATAAAAAATCATAGAAAATCTTTTTTTTCTATGATTTTCGTTCCCATATAAACTGAAAACTGAACTTTTGGAAAAGTCCTTCCAGGGTGTAGCTTTTTAACAACTCTATTTCTTTGTGTTTACTGGTAGAAAAAGAAAAGGAGGATTTTGTCTTACAATGGTGAAAAGATCGTTTTATTCTCATTAATGATGCTGTGTTAGGATTCTGATTAACATTTCTATACTGTTAGGGTTAGAGCACCGCTTGTTGCACGGCGTGCTCTTAAGAGTGCTTGACATCCTTTAACATTTGAATGTTAGCGTAGCTTGACCTTGACATTAGGGCTGCCACGATTTGTCGACTAGTCACGATTACGTCGACTATCAAAATCGTCGACGACTGATTTAATAGTCGACGCGTCGTTTGAAGCTTTGTAAGATCGCAAAAGACGCAGGAATAAGTAGCAGGATTTAAGAGTGTAATAACGGACTGAAACAGAAGATGGCAGCACTGCATGTACAAGGATGCCAGCTGCCGTTAAACCCCGAAGAAGAAGAAGCTGTGTCCCAGAATTCATAGCGCGGCCCAGCTCAGTTTCCAACAATGGCGGTAGCTAGTTAGTTTTAATATTACTCTTATTATTCTTTCTGGGTCACAAAATAAACGTTTAACATATTTTCAGGCGAGAATGTAGCTGTGTAAACCTCAAATATCTGCTCAGTTTATCAGGACACCACATATTTTCAAAAGCGCTCCGACGTTTTCGGAGACGTCTGTTACCCACTAGCTCGATAGCTAGCCGGGGGCTAGGTCACTAGCGCCGTGAGAACACCGGACTCCCGGCAAATCGTTTTCAAACCCACCGCCGTCTTTCGCTACTCAGGTTAAATATATATGAGTCACTTAGATAACTTAAAATGTTATTGTTTGGCTTTTTTCAGTATTTTATTTGTTCCTGAGTAAATCGGTTTGGCTGAGATTAAAGTTATAGTTTTTACACAGCTGAATAAACGTCAAGCAGACAGCTGATTATCAGAAGTGTGAGATGCTGGAGAATATACTCCGGTGTCCTGTTATATTTTAGATAGCAAGGAGTTTATTAAACTTCACCGAAACAATCTGCAGATTTCATTAAAATTTAATAAACTATCATCTTGTCTTTATTTTTAGTTAGCACCTTAAACACTTAAAGCTGTAAGCTAATGATAGTTATATAAGAGCAGATGCTGCTGGTGCAATAAGCTGTAGTTTTACGTCCAATGGATGATGATCTGATTAGTCGACTAATCGCATAAATAATCGGTGACTAGTCGACTATCAAAATAATCGTTTGTGGCAGCCCTACTTGACATATGATTTATTTTGTAGTGAGTCTGTCCTCCCCAGAGAAAAGAGCGGCACTGGTTTCTTGACGAGGTTCCTACAGTGAACTAAACCTGACCAAACCTTAATCACAGCTGTGGAAAACCAGAAAACATGAATGACTCGTGTCTCATTCAGTAATCATATGCGTGAGTATTTTAGAGAGCAGTGACAAACATTGTTAGTGTGGTGAGGGGCTGCGACAGACCAGACAAAACTCATATGGAAAGATGCTGAAATGCAACAATTGATCATGTGGTGTTTGTCTTTTGGTCACTCTTTTTATCACCTTTCTTCCATTTCCCTTTTTCTGACCTTTAACCTCTCTTGCTGCCTCTCTCACTTGTCACCATTTCACGTTTTTTTTCTGCCTCCATCTCTTCTTCTGTCATTGTGGAGAACTCTCACGCTCTCCCGTTCTGGCTGGCAGGCTTGCATTTACACGGTGCGCGGGTCAAACCGAACAGCTGTTCATTCTCCAATCACAGAGCTTGTAAGCGGAGGTTTGAATTTATTTGTCGGCAACAGTTCAATGCTTTCTCTCCGTCTCTTCTTCCAGCCCTCAGTGCTTTGGCCTGCTCTCAGCATCCGTTTCTGTATCAGTCTTAGCGTACGCTACTCTCCCTCCACCCGCTTCTTACTTTCTCTTTTGTGTGTGTGGTCAGGGGCAGTAATGCTTGTTACCACAGCAACAATGAGTCTTCTCCTGCGGCGCCTTCGGATTATGTGCGCTGTGACCTCGTGCACTTTGCCCTCCAGTCGTTCACGTGGCACTGTTTTAGCCTCGCACTTTGTGGGTCGCTGCATGTCTTTGTGTTAGTTTGGTTGTATTTAAGTGCACTGATTGAGAGTGATATTTAATTATAACCACACAGGATAGTTTTGAATGAGCTCGTAGATCTTTGTCTGATTTTTGTCTTTGTAATGCGAACCACAAATCGCTGCTTTTCGAGAGGGTGGTGAGTATACGGAGGATGTTTCCTCATAAACGGTCGGTGAGGATGGTTTCCAGGCGGATTGCAGTGGATTTCTTGTGCTTTGTTACATCTCCTCGTCTTCTGTTTCTCCGTTAAATTGTCCATCAACACATATTGAAAAAAAGAAGCTGAAATCACTTTAAAAAATGGCCTTTGGCAAATTACACCCAGCATGTGGTTTTTTTTTTGGTTTTTTTTTTCGTGTTCACCCTCCGACAAGCTAAATTTATCAGACGTCACGCATTTTTCTGTGGCGAGGGAAAGTAGGCAATTTATTTTATCTCTCGTCTGAGACGCAGGGATCAGGCTATTTCACAGCGATAAAGAAAAGATGAAGATAAAAGAAAGGAAAGCAGGGATAATAATTCACCAAACAGTTTTATTAATATCCGGTCCCTCTGTCAACCTCAGTGGAATATTTCATCACTTTCAGCAGCATATAAATTGAAGCGAATGGTGTTATTAGACCTAGAACGGCCTTTTATTGAGAGACAAAATTATGTCTGTGTTGTTCCGTTAAACATGGAATACATTTTTTATATTCAAAGTAATTGTATATTTCATGTCTTTTTGAATCTGCTGAACCATGCAAGGTTGCAAGTCTGAAGAACAAATAAATGCCACAGACTTTCAGACTTGTGTATAAATCTGCAGCTGCAAACATTTGCTGTTTGCTTGCATGCACAGGTCTGTGTTTCTCCTTATGTTTATGCAAAAAGCACGAGCATATTGCTGGAAGCTTTGGTCAGCTGTGTTTTAGAGAATACTAATCAGTTTCTTTCAGATGCTCTTCTATTTACTCTTTGTAGTTGTCTCTCTTTCCTTTCTCTCTGCCTGACTCACCCTTCCTTCCCTGAGCTGTTCCTGCCATTCCCGATGTTATCCTCTCACTTACGTTAGTCTCTGTTAGACCTTTCCTCTGCTATTACTGATCTACATCCTTGCCTCTCTTCCCTTTCCCACTCTCCGTACATCCGCCCTTCTAACCAATGGGAGTATGTTTTCTCAGTTCATCTCTTCCTTTGTTTCTCCTCTTTTGTTTTGTTGACTTGAGCACGGAGGGATTTGAGTGTCAGTGGAGGCGAATGACAAATGGGAAAGAAGCCAAGGATGCCCTGTTACGCATTGTGCTTACAGTGTTGGAAAATCCATAAATAACACTCAGTTATGAGTGAAGCATGAGTGTTTTGTTGTCAATTTAACTGTAAAAGAAAGCGGAGGTTTCTTCAAGGGCAGTGCCCTGCTGGCACTAATTAGTAAAAAGTCTTTCAAGGAAGAAAAAGCTTCTTCCCGTTAAAGTGAAACTAAAACTTTACCATAGTTGGAAAACATTACATGGATTACATTTAATTAAAACTAGGAAAACAAGGTATGTGAGAAATGCAATGAATGATGCTCAGCATAGTCGTCTTTTTTCTACTTCTTCATTAAAAAAAAAAAAAACTGCTCTTATTTTGTCTAGAGGTACAAATCCAGCAGCGGGGGACAGTTATGGAACAAAATTCCTTGCCAATTTGATAGTATTTGAAGAAAATCCACAGCTCAACCATGCTTTTATCCATTTGTCCTTTCATGCATTTGTCTTGTGGCTACAGTAGCACAGGCAGTGACTCATTCCTGAGTGACTGAGTTCTTCGCTTTATCTCTGAGCCCTGACACACTGGGCGAATTGTTTGGTCACTACCCGTAGCTTTGACAGTCCAGTATAGCCACTACCATAAAACACACGAGGATCTCATCTGTAGCCTTAGACAGAGAGTCATATTGATTAAGGAGAGATCATTTGGAAGAACAGAACAGAACATGATTTATTGAGATATGGAATTCACTCGAGCTATTTGGTTGTTAGACTCTGATAACCCATCATAGATGGATGGGATTGCACTGGTTATAGGGATCAGGACCTGAAGGAGTTACATTGCACGAATGAGAGTCTGAAAAGTAGAATGACAGAAAAGTGCTGTAATTTAAAGCACGCAGAAACGAGGCCGATTGGCTCAGAGAAGGCAGGCAAGAAGACGACCGGACTAGAGCAGTGTCGTTAGCATCCAGTTTGACGGTGTGGGGGAAAAAAAGAACAGACCAGCACCACCAATAGAACTGCACTTGAAATAACTGCTTTATTTTTAGGCTATGAGGAAATGATCCATCATTGACGCGATGGGGCCACTGATGCGTTTGTAGCTCTGATTTTCATTTGTGTGCATTTGAAAGAGGCCATCTGCCCAAGCATGGGCAAATCTCCAATTTAAAAAACAATTTAAAACTCAAAACACAGATTATACGGCAGTGAGCACAGGGCCCACTAGAGGACGTCAGACCCCCAGGTTACCCTCGTGAAGTCTGTTTCTGATTGTTTGGTCCGAAACTTTCTCATTAGTGGCCCGCTGGAGGTTATTTTGGAGCTTTGGCAGTGCTCACCCTGCTCCTCCTTGCACAAAGGAGCAGATACCACTCCTGCTAATGGGTTGAGGACCTTCTACGACCCTGTCCAGCTCTCCTAGAGTAACTGCCTGTCTCCTGGAATCGCCTCCACGCTCTTCAGACTGCGCTGGGAGACACAGCAAACCTTCAGGCAACGGCATCCTGGAGACGTTGGACTACATGTACAACCTCTGTAGGTTCCAGTTATCACCTCATGCTACCAGTAGTGACACTGACTGTAGGCCAGGGGCGATTTTAGCCCATTTTTGGGGGGTGAATGAATCAAAGCACCCCCAAAGATTTCTTAGTTTTTTTTGACAATATTTGCTGTTTGTGTGACACACTGCTAAAAGTATAAAAAGCATACAGTACTTGGTTGAGACGTAACATTTAATAACAAACCCCCCCTCCCAAAATGGTTTGTTCCAGCTCGCCTCTCCCCTGCTCTGGCTCTAGCACCGTTGCTGTCAGAGCGATGGTGTCTGAGATGCAGCTGAGCGGAGGTGGAAGTGCCTGGCTTAAAACAGGACATATTAGCTGCATTTAACCTTCAGTTACTCTTTATATAGTTGGTAGGAGTCAGACCATGTTTCTTTTTAGCTGAAAAACATTACACCAGGTAACCTGCAGTGTTGAAAACGTGTTTTCCCACGATGTTTGCTACCCTACAATCCGTCCTGCTCTGTAGTAAAATCAGCAACATTTGACCGTCCTGTTGCTCCCATTGAAATGTATACAGCCTATTTAAAATCTAAAACTTATAATTGTCCGTAGCCTGCTGTTGTTACCACTGTCCTGTTTGAAATGGATACTAACTAGCTAGACTGACTGAATGCCCATTAACCTTATAACTCCTGTGTGTGTGTGTGTGTGTGTGTGTTGTGTGGTTGTGTACAGAGAGACAGCCAGGTTCATAATGGATATAAGGAAGTTTTTTCAAAAAAAGGAGCCACATTCAGGTAAAAGTGTAAAATCAAATGATCCTCAATCAAGAATAATGTTGGATCAGTGTTTCAATGTTTATATCTTTTATTAGATGTTCATGTGGTTTGGTTATTTGCCTTTTGGTTGAAAGTACACTGAGATAGGACTTTTTGTTAGCGATCTTAAAAGTATTTTTTCATATTAATGTAAATTTTTCATATAACTGAATACAATCTATTTGTGTATGATTGTCAGTCCAAAGAGGGAGAGAGGAAAGAGGGGAATGTGAGGAGAAAGTACAAGGTCAGGAAGAACCAGGTAAGAAAACAGACAGGGAACAGTGACAGACAGAAACTGACAAAGAGGAAAAACCTGATTTTACTCACAATCTGGAAGTTGTGTTCTCCCTATATTAAAGCTGCTGTACAGAATCTGCTAAACAAACTGGGTTGAAACATTTTTACCCTCTTTAACAACATTCCAACATAACATTATCATTGATTGGGGAGATTAAAATGAATGATATATTTTAATGTAGTTCAGCCACAACTCTACTAAAACCTCACCCAGTAATAGGTCGGCCAACCTTTGGACCGTCCAGTTGTCTGTATGACTGCCGCAGTACGTACATCACATTTGCACACTATCAGTGCCAAACAGCCCTGGTGGAGTGAGGAGCTGTAAAGAGAAGCAGATGCTCTGTTTCTATTCTAAAAATGTTTTAAGCTTGTTTCAAAGAACAATGGGCTGGGAGGTCAGTTCCTTAATCTTAATCACACAGACACTTATCAGTATTTAACTTTTTACAGTGTGTACCACCTGATACAAATGTAAAGCTCTCCTAAATACCACTATGAAAGCATGAAACTCATAAATCTTACAACACAAAATTTGTATTATTAAATTAGTAAAATTAGTATCTGCAGTAAAGATTATTTCATACATTGTATAAATTCTACCACAGGCAAAGTTGCCTCCATTTTTATAGTTTTTTATTAATATTTTGTAATAATTTATTCTGTTTGGGAGTGTTTTTTATGTATCTGTATTATATTACACACACACATTAAAAGTGAATCTCTGTCCAAAAAATGCACTCAGTTTACTTTTTACTCACTATGAGCATCATTTTTTTTATTCCAATCCATTCTTCTTTTGCAGCATTTAAATAACCTTGATCAGATTTGATGGTTTTGTTACAGACATTTCAAAAAAAGTGTTTTGCTTTTCCTTCACAAATGTGGGGATTAAATTGTGTTAAAATGTACAAAACAGTGATGTCATGTTTTGTGACGAGGACCCAGGCACAGAGAGACTTGATGAATTTAAGAATCTTATGATTTAATAAAGAAATTTGCAGACTTGCACAGAGATGGTAAAATTATGATGACTGATAACGGAGACGAAGACAACAGACGATGAGGACAGGGAGGAACAGGGGTTTAAATGCACCAAGGAGACAGTCAGAGAGAACTCGGGACAACTGGAGACATTTAAGGATGCAGGGACTGACAGAGACAGGGAAGAAGTCTCATTGTGACGTGTAAAGTTTATCTTGCCTGGCTGGGCAGCTCTCTGGGTGCTCAGCACCCCCAAAGCTCTATTCAATTCAATTCAATTCAATTCAATTTTATTTATATAGCGCCAAATCACAACAAAAGCGCTTCATAGATACAGAGAAAAACCCAACAATCATATGACCCCCTATGAGCAAGCACTTTGGCGACAGTGGGAAGGAAAAACTCCCTTTTAACAGGAAGAAACCTCCGGCAGAACCAGGCTCAGGGAGGGGCGGCCATCTGCTGCGACCGGTTGGGGTGAGAGAAGGAAGACAGGATAAAAGACATGCTGTGGAAGAGAGACAGAGGTTAATAACAGATATGATTCAATGCAGAGAGGTCTATTAACACATAGTGAGTGAGAAAGGTGACTGGAAAGGAAAAACAAGTCAAAAGTGAGAATGTCAGTCGTCTCCACCTGTAAAACCATGTGTGTTTGGGGGTTGTCTCATTGTTGCCCCTCCAGTGACACCTGTTGTTAATTTCATTGACACCAAAGCAGCTGACACAGATTACCAACCCCCTCTGCTACTTACCTGACCCTTTCCTTTCATTTTAGCAGCATATAAGCAGCTTTTGTTTTATGGTTACATTGTGTTTCGACCATTAGCGGTTGGCAGCAAGTTCTCCGAAATATTTGTTTATGGTCAAAATAATAATTAGGAGGGCGAAGAATGAAATGAGTTGACATTAAGAGCCAGGTAGGAGGTGAGCTGGTGGATGGTTTGGATGATAAATGTTTTAAAATGTTTAAAACAAAGTTGAAATGTTTATCAGGCAGTTCCATAATCTTAACCATGCATTTGCTGGTGTAACTCATTAATTCATTTCATTCAACAGTTATTTTCAGCAGTATGTCTCTAGCATATCTCTCTCTGAGTCATACCCAAGCATCTTCTAAGACTGTTGAATTAAAGTTGGAGAAAAATCATTATCATCATTGAAGGAAACCATTGCTGTGTACTGTGAATGGTCCGAGGACTTTTTGCTGTGGTACAAAGACATCATGCTCCCCATTATTATAAACATAGGTGACATTAACCTTAGATTTCTTTTTGTAAAGGAGAGTCATAAATCATACAACAGCAGAAGGGTTGTGTAAGGTTGCTGTTTGAACAAATAACTGATGTTGTTGTTTTTCTGTGGGCCGTCTCAAAGGGCTGCGGCACATGTTTGTTGTAGTATTTGATATAAAGGTGGGCGTGACAGGGCTGCATATAAATGTGCGTCTGTGGTTATCTTACTAACAGCTGAGGCTTTGTGACCTTGCTTCTGGGACTGTATTTTTGTGTGTGTGTGCCTAGAGAGGTGAATAGAAGTGTTCTCATTTGTATGATGTGTATCTATGCGAGAGTAATGAACTTGTCACTGTCTCCATACTAAGTGGTCCCAGGGAAACAACGAGGCCACCGGGGTTGTGCTGCTAATGGGCTAATGGACTTCTGCACTGGACCCATCCTGATCACGCACAGTGACACATCCCTCACATACACACTTATTGCATCAGGTTGTATAAAGACAGCAGGTAGCACATGTGGAAGGAACGAGTAAAAGTGTAGTCTCTCAGGCTTTAATCTAAAAATCAGTATAATTGTCAGTTTCCACTGTGAATCTCTAAAATTCAGATGTGTTTTTAGAACTAGAGAAATGCCCAGAAGTTTAGGACGAACTGTTGAAAACACAAAGCAGCAGCTCAGTACATTTTGGCATGTAGACATGGTCAATACAACCTGCTAAAGTTCAAACTAAGTTTTAGAATGGGGAAGAGTGGTGCCAGACAGGCTGGCTTGTGTATTTCAGAAACTGCTGATCTGCTGGGATTCTCTACCACAACCCTCTGTAGGGTCTGCAGAAACAGGCTGGAAAAAAATACATATTCAGTGAGGGACCGTCCTTCGGGAGTAAATGTCTTGTGGATGTCAGAGGTCAGAGGACAATGGCCAGACTGCTTCAAGCTTTTTGGAAGGCAATAGAAACTCAAGTAACAGTGTGTTACACAACCAAAGTCTGCAGAAAAACCTTTCTGAATGCATAAAACTCTAGATTGGAATAACTTCTGATTTGAGGAGTCTCGAATTCTGCTGAGACATTCAGACGGAAGGGTCAGAATGGCATGTAAACGAGATGAAAGCACGTGTATACAGACTTAAAGTAGTTTTGAGACATCCAAAGTCTCAATAAACGCATCTATTTGTTGCTTCAGACCGCTCAATCGGCATCAGGAGTTTATGAAATGATGGCGAACGAAAAGATTTGGATGGAAATACAGAATCGCAAAAACTGAATAGCATTGTTGTGAATGTTGGGTGGTCAATCAAAGATACGACGGACAAATTCACTCATTATAAAATTGTGCATATGTGTTATTATATGTCAGTTAAACTTCATAAAATGGGCTTCGGATCTAACAACTCGTGTTGGAAATGTCCATCAACTATTGGTACTGTTCTTCCTTTATTGTGGTCTTTTGGGTTTTTTGGGAACAAATAATCGAATGCATTGATGAGTGGCTCCATGGGCCTCTACTAGAACCTCCTCAGCTGTGCCTATTAAGAGATTGGACTGTTTTACCCAGCGTATGTCCAAGTGACAATATGGTCTAGCATCGGTGGGCTTCATAACTGCCACCGGGTGAGCCGACCAAACCAGAATTTGCAGAATGGCTGAAGTTGAGGACAGACTCTGGCTTGTTTTAGTAACTGGTGGCAAGGAATAAAACTGCCAAGGAAAGTTCCAGGAATTGTGGTCTGGCTTTATGAAATATATAAAAAAAAAATATAATGGCAAAGTGCCTTTTTCATCTTTTTCTATTTCTGCATCCACTGAGTTTCATAGAATCCTTTATTTGTTCCATTATTTTCTCCCTGCCAGTACTTGGGTACTTTCTCTGATTGCCCAGATTGTAAATATGCTCAGTTTGTCTTGGTTTGTGTTCTGTTTGAGTTAAAATAAAAACCTCATAAGCCAAGTTCCTGTCAACTCGCGTCATGAATTATCAGCATTGCATGTAATACAGTGTTGTCTGTTTAATGTTATACGAATAAACCAGTGTTAAATATAATATGAAAACGTGTTACTACAGAAGATGTTCACGAATTATTAAAATATGAAAAATTGACATCTGAAGAACTAATAAACTGCGATGGAATAGTGCGACCCATTGGGGTGTGCATGAGAAAATGCAAGCTGTTCGAAAATTCATGACAACTACTTCAAGAAAAGTTAAAATCATCCTTCCACTTACCTGAAGATGGGTCGCGGGGGCAGCAGCCTAGGCAGGGAAGCTCAGACCTCCCTCTCATCAGCAACCTTCTCCAGCTTATCTGAGGAAACATCAAGTCTTTCCCAGGCCAGCCGATAAGTGTAATCTCTCCAGCGTATTCTGGGTCCACCTTGGGACCTCCTCCCAATAGCCTTACCCAGGAGGCGACAACCTGAGCTGGCTTCTTTTGATGAGGAGGATTAGCGACTCTACTCTCTGAGAAATGTTTCCAGCACCTTGTTGAATCTTTGAAGGAAATTCTGAAGGCAAAAGGCTTAACTGGTTTCTATCAACATTCACACGAGTCCAATGATACTGGACAGTCAGACTGGAGCAGCCAGGGATCAAACCACTGATGTTCCGATAAGTCGATGACCTGCTCTCTACCTCCTGAGGCACAGTGTATATTTGAAACAACTCTATTACAATGATGCTTAATTATGAGCTTATTTCAAGCTTATTTAGTATTTTGGGACATTTTGGTATGTTTTGGCTTCTATTTGCTGGGAAAACTCAAACGACGAATACAACTGGAAACTAGAAACCCAAACTCGAAAACAAACCAGGAACAGGACACTAGGAAATTACTAGGAGCATGGAGGAACACACAGCAAGGAGGGTAAATAATGGTTAACAATGTGACAAAAGACAGAGAAAAACACAGGGCTTAAATACACAACCGGGACAACGAGAGGATGGGGAAACGGGTGGAAACACAGCTGGGACAAATCAACCTTAACAAGGAAGCAAAATTAGATACACTGCACACAGGATGAGGAACTATCAAAATAAAACGGGAAGCATGAAAACATTCATAAAGATACAGATTAGACACTGAGACATGGAAACATGACCGACTCTGGAACAGAGGAAACATGAAGCGCAGAGACAAAAGTAACTAGATGTGGAACACAGGGAAGACGTAGTGACGGAGAACTAAGACGAAGCATACGGTACACTGAGACAAATAAGGAGAGCAAAAAATACAGGACTAAAGCTGCACTAGAGACATGACACCAGGAACACAGGGGGAGGCACTGAAACAGAAACCCAGAAACCAGGAACTTTAAATATAGTACAAAGAGAAAACAATAATTCAAAGAATATCACTTAAACCAAAGACACAAACACTGGGTCACCAGACTCATGGCAAAATGGGTGTAATTGTTGTTGTCATTCTAAGGAGCTTGGAAAGAAAGCGACTGGACTTTGAGTTTTGTGAAGATGTTTCACCTCTCATCCGAGAAGCTTCTTCAGTTGTTTTTTATGGAGTTGATGATGCTACATTTGTATTACTTTGTAAAGCCGTTTGGTAGTCTGAGCATCTCAGTCCTCACTCTGCTGTACTCCCACAATTTTCTTTCTTTATTTTTAATAATGGTGTGATGTCTCAATCAATAAAATCTTCTTTAGACAGTCAGGCACTCATCAACCATATGAGTCAACTGGCGATTGTTCACACATACCGCCTGGTTGATGAGCGCCCAGTTATTTGAAAAGACACTAGTTTGACTTGATCGCCATTGTTTAGGAGTTTTACATGTATAGACAACGTGAGCCTGAAAAATACCACAATAATAGATCTACATTTGATAAACCAAGCAGCTACTTCTTGATAAACTTCAGTATTTGGCATCTGGTAGCTAGGGATGGGTATCGTTTAGGTTTTATCCAATACCGGTACCAAACCAGTACTTTTGAAATGGTGCCGGTGCTTAAACTGTGCTCGAACCGGTGCTCGAACCGGTGGTTAAACAATGGAAAACACAAACTTTGTCCTAAAACCTCTCATGTTTAGCTGTTTTGGGTTTTTTTTTTGTAAAAAAGATAACAATGTTAGCCTTTTCTGCAGCTATAGGGCATATATGGTTTCACTCTATCAAACAAGAAGACAGCCGCATGAAACTACGATGGTGTTTGCTAGTTCACCTTACATGCATTAATGTAATAACGTGGTTAGCCTACTCAACATAAATTACACACGAACAACATTAAGCTACTCATGCAGAGAAGAACGGCTGCTGCTGCCATCATCATCCGTCAGGAGGGGCCAGGACTCTACTCTTCGGGTTTTTGGGGGATGTTGCAAACTCCGGGTCCCATAACAGGCACCACACCCGCTGTAGATGTGCTCGGTGTGAGGTCTCGCAGCAAGCTACCAAATACGGCGCATTTCTCGGCTTTTAAAAAGACGCTATGCGTCGCCAGGTGTTTCATCAGATTCGAGGTGTTGCCTCCTTTGACAGTATTACCTTAAAGCACTTGTTGCAGGCTGCTGAATTTACATCTTTTGTTGTGAAGTACAGCCAGACTTTGACCGCTTCACCTTGGGCATTTTTAATCTGTAGCTCTGCTCTAAAAGAACGTACGTACCTGGGCCCGCCTACTATCCTTGGAAAGGTAAAATGATTGGCTAGAATCCAAAGTTAATGACATCTCAGGGAAAAAAAAGCACCTAAATAAAGCACCGAAATGTGCGCTGCTTTTCGGTCTGGTTACTACCGTTTATGTCAGAACCAGTGCCATAATTGCACCGGATACCGGTAATCATCCCTACTGGTAGCTGCTCACACCGCTGTTTGAATAAATTACAGCCATTTCCAGACGGCTAACATCGCCAGACCAGGCTCAACCAAGATATTTCCCAGTGATCAGTGGTGGGAAATATTTCATCTGGCCATTTTTGTAAAAATGTTAAAAGTACTAAAAGCTTGGCAAGGTCTTTGCACCACTTTAATGGATTTACCCGATTTACTACATTTTGGTGTGCAAAAGAACACATTTTGTTTTAAAGGCAAATGAATCAAATGGTCGTATCCATAACACTGATGAACTTTCTATGTTGAATATATCAAGTAATGGAAAACCTAGACAGAGCTTTGAGTCTGATGACTCATCAGACCAGTTGAATTGGTTCAGACTTTCATTTGGCACGTAGCTCCGTCACTCTCTCCTCTCGCTCGATCAAATGTCCTTTTACCTTGTGACCGTGGGAGAAGAAAGAAAAAGAAAACTTTCTATAAAATAAGGGGAAATGAGTCACTGTGTTATTACAATCATGCTGTGCTTCTGACTAACACGCTCGTCCTGTTAGAGTAATGTATGCCTTCTACAATGGCCACAGATGAACCGCATAGAAACATTGTTTTTATGTCCTGAGCAACTCACAAAGTACCGTAATGTAGCATTCAATAAAACTGCATAGAAACTGTTATCAGTTCAGAAATGTTGCAAAGTTTACACAGAGTTTGAGCAGGAAGCCAGTCCAGGATTGCTGTTAAAGATGTTATCTGACCTGGGATCAGATTACTGCCTATTCTGGTCCATACGGTGTGTGTCCTTTACTTTGCTCTGGTAATTGTTTTGAGTTACATGTGTTTTTTTCCCTCTGTATCCTTTATGGATCTTACATCACCATCCTTCCTTTTTCTCGTCTTTATCTTATTTTGTTTTCAGTGCAGTTCTTATCACTATTATGCTTCACATTACCTCTGTGTATCTGCCATCCGCCACCACCATTTATTCTCGGAGCTGTCAAAGAAAAGCATTATCTGTTCCTCCTTGCTGACTCCTCTGGAGCTCTTCCCACTGTAAAGCAGTACTTACTCTATTTATTTAAAACATATTTACATATGGCACAGCACCAGAGTCAGGTCATAAATCAATTTTTACTGCTTTGTATTTCATTACATAGTGCCTCTACTTTTTTAATGTTTGCTGTCAATTTACAATTTGCCTAAGAGCAGTTGCCATGCTCATTAGTCTTTCAGCTGTATTTTCTAAAAGCATGGTTTCCCTTTATCTTCAAGAGAAAGGGTCAGAATTCATTATCTGACTGAACATTAAATTAGTTTAAAAAATGCTGAAGAAGAAATAAATCATCAGAAAGCCCATCTATGTTCTGAGGCAATTAATGCTAATGTTGGTGTCATTTTAGATGATGAACCATTTCATAAAGTTTATGAAGTAATTATTTATTTTTTAGAGAAAAAAATGAACATCATTGCCCTTGCATATTTTGTGTAGTGACATCAGAAATATTTATGGAAATAATAATCGCATAACTAGACAAAGCAAAGCCACAATAGCTGCAGCCTGCTATTTTTTTTTTAAATTAAATAATTGTGGGAAATTATTACGCAGAGGAAAATTGGTTTCAGAGGTGCAATCCACATATGTGTGACACCAGTGTTAATTTACACAGTGGTGAGCAGCATGGTTGTACAGAGAAGGTTAGTGAAACGGAATTTATGCAAACAGATTTTCATAAAGTCATGATTACAGACGAGTATAATCCAACGAAACCGCTAAAATACAAACTTGGGTATTTTTCATATCTATACTCACCGGTCCCTTTGTTAGGTGTACCATGAGTATTGACTTGGGCTGGGTTTCAATTATCGATTTTCCGATTAAAATTGATTTTAGCTTAAATAACACGATATCAATTCATTAAATCCTGAATCGATTTTTAAATATAAATGTATTTTGCCAGAAATGCCAGAACCTCAGGTTAAAGCTTTCATTTCAACAACCACCAAACAGCTAAAACAGCAAATGAGAGACTGGTTCCATGCAAAGCGTGGATCTGAGGCATCAGAATCTTTGAGTTGTCGGCTTTCTCACCCGACGCCACGTCCACCGGGCCTGAAAGCCGACAGCTCACAGATTCTGATGCTGCAGATTTCGTCACTCTATGACCAAAATTTACTGAACTAGCAGCAAAAGATCCAAACTACGCTTCACATTTGATAAATATTGTTATTAATTCCCTCCTACCTTTGCTGTTTTGCTTCCAACACGATAAAATCACACTTCCTGCACTGCTCTCACTCTATTTTTTTTTTTCAAATCTTACCTCTGACAGCAAAGCCTCATTTCTGCTGTTTAATACCGAAGAAATTTAAACTTTTTAAAATTAGACCAAATTGCAAAACGCTTAGCTGTATATATGGAGCGACTGCCTCTCTCTCTCTCTCTCTCTCCTGCTGCTACTTCAATCATGAAACTGAGCAATGATCAGCTGATCGGCTTTTCTGTCGTGAGTCCGTCTCTCTGGTTTGTTTTTGGTCCACTTTGCACCAGAAAGAGGAAACCAGCGGCTGGACAACAGCAGCACGTTTAACCTTGATCAGCTATTGTTAGAATGTATTTAATATTACTTTCTACACCAGGATCTTTTTCTACGTAGCTGGCGGCTGGTAACTGTGCAGGGGCGGATCTAGCAAAGTTTAGCCAGGGGGGCCGATAGGACATTAACAGGGAAAAGGGGGGCACAAAGACATACTTTTCTTTCTTATTCTCATTTAAAATGTCGAGCTTTTAATAAATAATTATCTGAATCTTACACCCAAAGCTTTAATCTGATGTAAAATGTATAGAAGTCCATTACTGTATATAGTAACTGTTAAGTCTGATATACCCTAGTAAACCATACTACTTTTTCCTTTGGGAAGATACCATCTGTGCAGTCTGCAGTTCTGTTGAAGAAAGATGTTGAATCTATTTAATTCTTCTTCTTGAAAATAATTGATTTTTGTGCATTTTGTTTCACACTGCATCAAATTAAAGTTGATTACATCGATTAAGCATCATGAGGTGGAGGGTGGGGGGTGGTTCCCTATTTTTTTTTTTTTTGCTGGGAGCTTGCAACCTTATTAATTAGGTTGCTTACTCTTTTAAAAAAGCAGAATAAGGAGGATGGTGCAGGTTTAACTTTATTAGATTGATCAGTTTTGCTGAACTATGAAATATTTTGGGTGCAGTGTATTTTTTGCATACAGGTATAACAGAATAGCTTTAGTGTTGTTGTTTATTTAAACTTGAATTTGAACTTACACAAAATGCAGCAAGATATTAAAAAAACAGTTTTAATTAAAACACACTATATCGGATTCATATCAGTACCAGCCGATATCCAAATTTATGATATCGGTGTCGGACATAAAAAAGTGGTATCGTGCCATCTCTAGTATTGACTGCTCGTTAGCACAAAATGACAACAAGACCATCTCCTCGATACACCGATGGTCTTTGGTCTCAGCTGCAGGTTTCCCCACGTGATGAAACGTTTCTCCCACTGAAAACACTACGTCTAGATGAACAGAATTCATTTTCTGGAGTTTCCTTAACTGGATGATTGGGCATGCATCAAGACATTTAAATCATAACGTCATTAAATCAAAAAAGAAGGTCTAAGCTATTACTAGTAAGGTGTACCTAATAAATTATAATGAACACACCATTATTTATAGAAGAATGTAAAGACCGAAAGGGTAACAAAAACCACAAGCAATGAAAGCCTTGCTAATGTAAGTGTTTCTGCGTAGATTGTAGGGAAAATAAATGTTGAATAAAAACAATGGTGTAAGTGGAGGACATGAAGGAAACCATGAAACTGGGGCAGTGTCCTGCAGACAGTCCTGCCCTTAGACCAAATGAACTGCTGCAGCATGATGTGAAGATGGATGTTCAATGAAGACACCAGAAACATGAAGATCCGTTTTATCTTGATAAATTGTCCCAAATTACTTCTCCTGGTGTAATAACAAGCCAGACTCTGTGAGTTCACTCATCCAGTGTGTTCAATTAAGACTTGCAGAGTAAAACTGTTTGGGGTGTTTCCAGCTTAGTTGTGTTTGTCTCTAAATGTGACTTAGATGAAGACCAGTCTGCATTCGGGAGTAATTAGTGCACCAAGCGACAGCTCTTAGAGCAGGATAAGAATTAAATATAACGAGCTGAACCCAGCTGGGTAAAGTTTACAGACACAAATGAAAAATGAACAACTGCTAATAGCAAAACAAAGAGATGATTTTTACACAATGGAGAAACAGAAGCTAAATCAAGCTTTCAGTATCCTTGTTTGCCATTAGCACTGATTGAACAATCAGGATTTGTTGGGCTCCTGGAAGCCACAAGGGGAAAACAAGTCATTGCCCACGCGGCTAAAAGTAAATGTGCAGTGAAGTGAGGTTGTAGCGCTGCTAGCGATGCGTTGTTAGCTTGGTAATGCATAGAAGCCACGCGTAGGCAGAGGGAGGCAGCTAGCCAAGAAGAGAGGTGGTAAACAGGTCGGTAAATACTGACATGACTTGTCACACTTTATATTTCCGCTTTTTAAAATGTCTCACATTAGCCGAGCCATGAGAGATCAAGACAGCCCATAACTTGGCTGTGGTACGGGATAATTGAGCGTCACCGTGGCATGTGTGGGATCTTCTGTGTGTTCCAGGTGCAGGTGGTTTCCATACATGCCGCTGCTTCTTATCGCATGATGTGTTGATGCTAGGTGGTGTTTTAGGCACAGCTGTTTTAGCTGCTACCTTCAGCTACCTGAGTGGGAGACACAAAATAAAACATTCAGGAAACAAGAGAGGAAGTATCTAACTTAACTGAATGATTGTTAACATCAAGAAAAAACTAAATTTCTTGAGAGGTGTGTGAGATATTTGACAGATATGTCAGAGGATATCAAAAGCGTAAACATAAGCTGTTGAGACGACAAAGACGGAGGAGAATAGCAGGCAGTTAAATATGACTACATAGTATTTCAGAATCACAGTATTACACCAGCAGCAGCCTGAACAGCTGACACAAGATCGGATGGATCCTCGTTTCGTGTTTTGACCACACCATGAAAGAGTCACAGCAGGAACTGAGAGACCAGGAAATGTTTTTCCGGTCTTCTGTCGTTCAGTTTTGGTGAGCCTGCGGCCTCAGCTTCCTGAACGGTGTGGTCTTCTGTTCTGGTATCCTTCAAGGTTCCACATGTCTTCTTTGCACCTTAGTTGTAACAGCTGAGCTGTTGCTGAGCTCGAAGCAGTCATCAGCTGATGCCACTCGCTGAGTATTTTCTTTTTTCAAATCGTCCTGTAAATCTTAGAGATGATCGTGTGGAAAAATCCAGGTAGATCACGAGTTTATGAACGACGTCAGCCCGTCTGACACCAACAGCCTCGCTGCATTCAGTCATTTAAGTTCTCTTTCTTCCTCATTCTGATGCTCACTTTGAACTTGAGCAGCTCGACCATATCTACATAGCCGAATGTACTGAGTTGCTGCCAGGTGATTGGCTGATTAGATTTGCGTTAACGAGCAGTTGAACAAGTGTACCTAATGAAGAAGCCTGTGAGTTTGCATAGTTGATGTGCATGCTAGAAAATCTAAGCACATGCTCAGTTTTTCTCTCTCGTTTGCTCATTAACACTCGTCAGGCTCTATCATGGCTTTCAGAGCTACGTGTTAAATTAGGCAGTGCAGCTGAGACATAAACATGGTTTACATGCCGTGCAATCAGTTCACTACAGACGGCATACGCTACAGTAATAAGACAAATTATGTCTGTGAATAAAGTGGATGAGCTGAAGCTTCAGAGGACTGAGAATGAGTGAAACTGTAAATGTTCACAGAATAAACAGCTGCGTTGATCTTGTTTTAAATGAACGTGAGTATTAGAAATATGGAAACTGACACGCTTGTCAGTCTTTTTAAACAGTCGAGTTTTTTTGTTTGTGATACTTATTTCTTTCTTAGAATGCAGACGCTGTATCAGGTCACCGATCCACTGTATGGTAATAGATTTGAGTTTTAGTCAAAAACAAGGCTATGGCGCCACTTAGTGGGCAAACATGTGATGAACTGGCGAGAACAGGTTTGTGAGTTGGTGATAAAGTTTAATTTCTTTTTGCTCTGTTTATCTTTTTAGTAGAGAAAATGTTTTATCTTGCTTTAATTTTTTAAATCTGTATTTTTAATTGTTGTTCTTTCTTTCTCTTCTCAGGACAGCAAAGAGCCTCCGGACTGCTGCCTCAGTGAGTCTTTCACTTCCCCTTCCTGCACTCTGGGAGTCGACCTGCGCCGAGGACGACGGCGTTTCTCGGGCAACCTGCAGCTACCCCCGCTGTCGTGGCGTCAGGGGGAGAGGTCACGGACGCCTGACGGAGAGATCATGACGAGGCCGACATCCCTGCCGTTTGGAGCTCCTCCCAGGATAGACATCACACCGGTGGATCCTGAATGGTGAGTGGGCTGAAACAAAGGTGGTGTACAGTTAATCTCACAGGAAGAATACTATGAGAACATTTTGTCTCGTATGTTAGTGGAGTAGCTCTTGCAACATATGCTATGGGTGACTTTGGGTTTTGTGCATTAGGGAAGGGTTAATGAACATGTTTCTGGGGCATCTGGCATGAACACGCGAGCTCTTGTTACCATGTTGCTCTTCAGGTTACATTGGTCTAAGTGTGACAGAACTCCACATTTACACAGTGAGTGAGTCTGTAATGCCTCCACACTGACTCGTGTCACAGAAAGGCAGTGATCTAGTTCCATAATAAAGGCTAAACTATAACATATTAAAATCCAACAACTGTTTGGTTTCCTTCAACACAGATAAGACAGTAATTCATGCTTACAGTTTGTCAAATTGAGAAAATGATCAACAGCTCGATTCATTATTTCAATCATCGAGTAGCAGATGGTTCGTGCTGTCCTTAATCACGTAATTCTGGGTTTGACTCCACCTTCTTTGTGGAGTTGGCGTGCTCTGTCAGTGTGGGACTGCAGCATTCCTCCCACGGTGCTACAGTCATGCATGCAATATGGCTGGAAATCAGGTGCGAGTGTGAGCACGAAGGGCTGTGTGTCTCTCCGTGAGCATCCCCTGCGATAGACTGGCGACCTGTCCGTGGTGCACGCCACCTCACACCTAATGAGAGCTGAGATGGTCTCCAGCCCCCTGTGAATGAAAGTAGTGGTTAAGAAAATAGACAGGTGGATTAAAACTATCATTTATTTATGTCTGATACAAAGTAATTACAATCAGTTGTTACTTATTGTTACACTGTTATACATTTAGTACTTTAACATCACTTTAAGCACTTTAGTTGCTCTTACAGGTAAAAATGTGCTTTACAGTGTGGAATCAGTACTTCTGTGTAAGTAATAGGATTACTTCTGCATAACCTCTACATACATATCTGCCTTCTAGTTGATGATTCAGTTCCTTTGATTAAAATGAGCTGATAATAAATACATGCATGGCACTGAAGTTCGAGGTTAATGACATATTTTATATTTTATAATACACATATTTTTAAAGCTAGTCAAGCTCTGCTTAAGTGTTATATAAATGTGGGTAGAATAACTAATCTTTGCAGACAAGCATCAGCAAAATGAATCCTCAGCTGTAGAGGGTACAGAAACCTCTCTGCATCAGTGTCTGATTTTTCATGTCCCATTAACGCTGATGAAGATGATGCTGCCTCTTTACATTATTCATGCACTCGGCCCACAGAGAAAGTGCATCCTGGTGCACACCGGGCACTCGTTCACAGCAGGAGGCACAATGTGCAGTTTCAGATGACACGTACACAAACGGCGTGTGGCTGGCTTTTGGTTGGAAGCCTGTTGTGTTAAATTCAGATACACTTTTGTTAAGCTGGCCAATCAGCCCTTACTGGCTCGTTACTTGAGTACTCTCAGTGAGTTTGATGTTAGGAGAGATAAATCCAGTTAAGGCACACTTGAGTATGAGTTGCCTAGTGCTTACTTCTCTTCAGATAAATGGATGTTGAAAGGCAGCTGCTAATTAGCAATGATTGGCACTGAATTTAAGTGTATGTGTTTATGTGTGGTGTATGGATGCGTATGTGTGCTGCTCCATAGTGAGTCGACACAGTTGTAGGTGACGGAGGGCTCGATGTGGCTACAATGATTTGTTTCTCTCAGAGAGCACATGTGTCTGTGTTTACAACAACAGATTGTAACTTTCTCCAGTTTTACACGCAGATAAAGTTTCAGCCACGCCTCATGTCTATTCTAATTTTGCTAGACAAGTGGGGAATACAGTAAGTGCAGCAGTTTATAAAAAATCTGCAAACACAGATATAAATAAAAAGCATAAAAAAAGGTCCGGGCTCTGGTGAGGCCAATCCACGGCTGATAGTGTTCCCGTATGTGTTTTCCTATTATGGAATACTTTTACTGCATTGGCACTGTTCTTGGGATCATTGATTTTGGGGCAAGCTGCCAGTAATTCCTAAAAATACACTTTAAGATGAGTCTGTTCGGTGCAGACTGGTGCAGGCTTGGGACTTTCACACAGTACTGTAAACAGTTGAAAAATGTAATATTTGTATTATACAAATGAAGTAATGTTTCTGCTATTAAAACTGTCTGTTGGGAACTCTGCAAGTCTAATTTTATTGATATGTTGCTAAAAAAATATAGACAATACAAATGATCAGGAGAGATGTAACAAAGTATCCAAGGCAAACTATTCAGCTGTTAAACCTGTCGAACTCCAGTCCTCGAGGGCCGCTGTAAACTTTTAAATGTGTCCCTGCTGCAACACACCTGAAGAAAGTTAATTGGTCTTTAGCAAGAATTGAGTGCATGCTGAGGTGGCAACCCCCTAACCGTACTCAAGTACATTTAAATGAATGTAAGTTTTTGAAAAAATGTTCATTCATTTATGAATTGCCGCCTCAGCATGCAGGGCAGGGATAGCTCAGTAGGTAGAGTGGTGGCCCCATGATCGGAAGGTCGGGGGTTTGATTCCCCTGAACAGCTACCCTGAGGTACCCCTGAGCAAGGTACCGTCCCTACACACTGCTCCCCGGGCGCCCAATGGCTGCCCACTGCTTCACTGAGTGAATGGGTTAAATGCAGAGAGGGATTTTCCCCACGGGGACCAATAAAGTACACTTTCTTTCTTTCTTCTTTCAAGTTCTACAGAGCCTTGCTAATGACTTAGTTATGCTATTCAGGTGTGTCGCAGCAGGGACACATGGAAACGTTTTAGGACTGGAGTTCGACACCAATGTATTAAACCAACAGTCCAGGCCGCTTTTCTCTGAAACATCAAACAAAGCCCTGCATGTGGATGCTGATGTACAACGTCCTCGTTTGTGGATTAACATGACTGCGTGTTTAAAAGTGTTGTACCTTCTCTTGTAACCAGCAGAGTGCAGTGTGTTGATTCTAGCTGGATGCACACATGCAGATTAAAGAGCAAACATCGTGTAAATGCAGATATTCGGTGCACTGGATGGTTAAATGTTTGTAACCCAGTTTACACCATTTTGGACATTTGTGATCTGATGTTCATCGAAACACCTGATGTTATATTGTTTGGAACGACTGTAATAAATGACTCCAGCAGAGAATTCAAAATATGACGTTTATTGTTGTTTTTCTTTTGAATTTGACGGCTCTGAACATCCTGTAGATATTTACTGCATTTATTTTTGTTTCTGTTAACAGCGACTTTACTGATGGCAGCACAGTCCACTCCTGCAGCCACAGGCTTTGTAGCAGGTGAGGCGTGTGTCAGCTGTCAGTAACCTTGGTGTCAGAGGCAGTCGTGTTTCCCTCGTGTACTCCTCCCTCCCGGCTCTCTTCTCTTCTAAAAACCATTACGCTATGCTCCCTAAATGTTGCGGTCAGCACAACCTTCCTCAAGTCTGATTACTCTCTCCCCCTGTGAAGCCATGAGCTGGTGGATGTGTGCGCGACTGTGTATTGTATGTGTTTACATGTTTCTATGTATATCTGTCTGCAGTGCAATTTTAAATCCAAGTCAACAACAATTTGCCCCATCCCTCCTCTTGATCCCGTCTCGTTCCACTCGTACTTATTTAAGTGCCTTTCTCAGTGATTACGAGGAGGAGGAGGAGGGAGCAAGAAGTTATTTTGGGATTTTAATTATTTTCCTGCTGATGTGCACAATTATTTTCAAGCTTCGAGTGCCTCGTGCATTGATTGTTGAAATTGTGTGTGTTTGTGCAACTGCGCATAAGAACCTCTGCTTGTGAAGATGGGAGCTACAGTAAATTTGTGTCTTATGCATGAATATGTGTGCAGCATCAGACCTTAAAGACAGCCTATTACGCTCATTTGCACCTCATTTTCATTCTTGGATCTTAGCAAAGGAGCTTTGTATGATTTATACCTCGAAATAATCCCCATTTGTCTCGTATAGCCCCTCATATTCATCCACTGCCAGCTGCTCTCCCTTTAGGCCACCCTTACTTTAAGCTGACGCCCTTCTGATTGGCTTCACCCCTGAATAATAAGGTTTGATCAGCAGATGGGAGTGATTGAGTGATAATGATTTCTCCTTCCTTTGACTAAAAGAAGTAAGTAGTTAATGCGAGCCTCCACCACTGTAACATTAAACATGTGACAGCGCACGAGGGAAAGCACATTAGTTCCCCTTCAGTGTAACTGTAGCTGTGATACTTAGTGCATCCCAGCTGAAAAGGTGGTGACTGGGGGCAATTTAAGGATGCCAGAGTTGTGACATGTGAAGTTGAGCATAAGACAGGTGATTAGCTGTTTTGTGTTCATTACATATTGTATGCTGACTAATTTGCATGAAGGTGAGGGGTGACTGCACCAGAGATGAAATATGATAAAGCACCAAACTAGTGTGCAATTTTCATGATGGGACAAATTCTCCTGAAACTTTCACAGTGACCACATATGTTTAAAATATGGGTTTTCTGGTCAAATATTTTGCCTTGTGTTGCTCGTGGTCTGATGACTGAGGTAATGATTGGCCAAAAGAAAGTTCACAATGGATCGACAGAGCCTGCAGGTCTGCGGAGTTCTGTCTCAGGTAGCATGTTTGAAAAGACCGTGCAATGCATTTCTTTCTTTACCAGTTAGAGTGCAATAAGACGTTTTACCATGCTATACATTTTTTTTATGCTTTGAATTTTTACTGTACTTGCATGGCTATAACTTCTATCAGTGATGGATGCTTATACATCTTCTCTTAATAGAATACTTTCATTCTGCATAGTGCATTTAGCTGTTTAAAGTTAAGTCAGTGGTATTTGTGATGTATGATGATGAAGGTTTTCCCAGAATGAGTGAAATTTTCCATGCTGAAAGTCTGTTTAAACTTGATTTGGAGCTATATTTATTTTTTATTTCTATTTTTTCCCCATCGTGTCACAGCGTCACTGGCCAGATTATGACTTGTCTGCACTCGGTGTACTTTCTTTGTGTGATGTGTTTTGAGCACTGCCCTCTACGCTGGTGTCCCAGACGGCTTTTGTGTGGGTGCTGGTGATCATCACGGCCAGGAGGCAGAAATTGGATCTTGCACTTTTCATTTTAGCAAGCAACAGATGAAGGCAGGCAGATTATGCACTGTGGCTGCAGTTCCAGCAATTCAGTTACCTCCAGGAAGAGCGCGTGGAACGTTCAACATGCTTCTGATGATTAATCATCCTTTTTTTGTAGCTGGTTAAATGTTATACATACTTATTTGTAAACATGTACAAGTCGTGCACGCACAGTTTCATCAGGTTTTTTGTTCACTGCCAGAGGGAATAAAAACGCTTGTGTAGTTACCTCAGATACTCTGACAGATTTTTGTTACATGGCAATCCTCTCATGTCCGAGTCTGGCTGAGAATTAAACCTGAGAATATTCTAGTCTGTTAAGCTGTGAAGTGACAGAGACATGGAGTTTTTTCTTTTTTTAATCTGTCTGCTTATACTCAAACATCCCAGAGAGAAATCTGTCATGGATATTATTTTTCACTCTTATCTAGGAATGTGCAACAATGTCACCTTCAAATAATAATACTCTTTGTTCAGCCTTCTTTCTAGATTATTTTAGGCTCATATTGTCGTTTTCGTCCTTCTTTTTATGTTTATTTCTGACTTCCTTTTTTCATTTCAATCGTCCACTGCTGTAACTTCAAAGTATAAATAATGCAACACCTCTTTTTAATTACCTTTCATGCTTTTTCACACATGACATTTATCTGCTTTTCTGTGTTTGAATCTCTCGTTCCGTAAACCAGCTCTGTAAATCTAGGCCACAATGCAGGATTGTTTTCACTAATGTGAGAGAGATGGCGTGTGACAGGGGGAATAAAGAAAAGAGGGTTTTATGTAGCCTGAGGAACGACATCAAGAGCTTTCTCAAGACCTAAATACATCCCTTGCAACCTGTACTACAATTATCTGACCCCTACGCTCGTGTAAGACCTCCTTCCCTGGCAGCACACTTCTAATATTGTCTAGCTCAGGGTCTCATTGTGGGAAACCAAGTGAGTAAAGGTGCATGGGACGAGAAGAGGCGTCTTTCTTATACGCTGTGAATTATGGAGAGTGACAGATAGGGGTTTGAGGGGAAAGTATACTTGGAAAAAATTAAGCCAATACTAATTTAGCAAGTTAAAAATATATGAACAGAAACATGTCAGTATCTATCCATCCATTTTCCTGACTGTGCATCAAACCAAGGTCACGCTGGGGCTGGAGCCTGTGCTGGATGTCAGGCGGATACATAACAGCATATTCATGAATGTATTCATTTATTTTCATCCTAGAAAAGCACTGATCCCAATCAGAGCTCGTCTCCATCTGTAAAAACTGTTGCAGCAGCAAATATGCCAGCTATCCTAGCACCGAAGTCGCCACAGTTTGAAAAGAGAAGTAAAGCAAAGCCGAGCCTTAAGGCTGCTTTTGTTTTAATGCATTTTATCACACTCTTAGTAAGATGTGTGAAAAACACTCTTCCCAGGATCCTTTAGGCCAAAGACACATCTATAAATTACTTGATCAGTATTTAAAAAAAAGAGAGAGATTAAGTTTTTTCATGATGAAAAACAAGAACTGCTCATAAATGTAAAGATGAAACAAAGAATTTAAATTGTAAATTCTTTATTAATAGCTCTGTCTGTATACCAGCAGATAATCACATTATTTATGTATTTATTAGACACTGATGGTCTTGGAGAATAAAACTTAATGTCTAGTAATCCCCAGATTAGTTTTTCTACTGTCTGGTTCTGTGCAACCAAAAAAACCCGACTACTGCATTTATTGACTTCAAATTGACGCTATAAAAAATAACAAGCTGGTTCAATTTAAAATAACCTGGAATCTAGAAAGCCTAGAAATAGCACCTCCATTGAACTGAAAATGTTCAGTTGACACATATACATGCATGTATGGGAGTTATTTTAATCTAAAATAATAAGCCGAGTTAACTAATAACAACACTGAGAAATTAGCCTAATCAACTTTATCCTGTACAAACCTCGCTGCAACGGCACTGAAATACTACTGTGAACAGCTTGGATGGAAATCTTAAGCTCTACAACCAAACATGTTGTTCTGTTTTTCAAGGCAGCCAAGTTACTTTTTGACAAATAGTTCAATTTACAGTGTAATGCCATTTTTCTGTAAAGCAAATTTACCTTGCCTTTGGGTATAAATAAAGTTACCTTGACCTTGACCTTGTCCATCCATCCTGGAGCCTGTCCCAGCTGTCTTAGGCAGGGTACACCCTGGACAGGTTGGCAGTCTGTCGCAGGGCGGGGTCTTTCTGTGTAGAGTTTGCACGCTCTCCCCGTGCTTGCGTGGGCTCTCTCTGGGTGCTCCAGCTTCCTCCCACAGTCCTGACATGCAGTTAGTGCGGTTATGTTAATTGGTAACTCTAAATTGCCCGTAGGTCTAAATGTGTAAAGGTTATTAAATGTAAGATATTCACATATAGTTTTGTGGTAATTAATTATCAAATGACATGGTTAGCTTTATTCCAGCTAAACATTAGCATGTTAGCGTATATAAATGCATATAACTAAAAGGACTGACAAATAACTCAAATTATTGTCAGTTATTGTGAAATTATTTTTAAACAATTAATTTAGTAATTAACCAAGAGCTTTATTTTTAGGGGTGGCACAGGTGCCTAAAACATAATCCTAATGTAAAGGTCAACAAATGGCCTGTCAGAGCTTCACAACTTGCTGCAGGGGCTGTTGTGTCTCAGGTCCTCCTGTGCTGTGATCATAGTGCTTTCATTTAAGCCCTCAAGGATGTGAAATCCAGTTTAACATGGAATCCAATGGCCCAGTTACTCTTCAATTAAATCTCTTTCAATCTTTCTCCTGGCATTGGCTCCCAGTTCTTCTGTTTTGAAATGCGCTAATGTGCAAGAGCCAGCAGTCATTTTTAAGATTTGTGTGCAGGTCTCTTTGATTTTTCTTTATTTTCTTTCCACCATTGGCATGGATCTCTCAGGAGGAACCGGCAGGTGTGAAGAGTAACTGTCAGTCAACAGTTACTCTATATGTTCAAGATAGCTAAGCATAGAAGTTTAAACAGTAATTGATGGGGCATCAGTTCATGAGTCTAACCTTCTGTCTTGTCCGCTAATTTATGGATTAGCATCCTTTGCTATCAAAAGAACCATTAATTATGGATGAAAAAATCAGTATGAAGCTGCAAAACATATCTGATCTCTATAATTAAACTATAAGTAATGGAAATCTTTTACCATATGGGATTACTCTGTTATGGCAATTTCTGATTATTAGATACTTAAACTTTGCATTTTCATTCTAATAATAATACCACAATTTTAATGCATTTATATTTATAGAGCTGATTTAAGTTACCCTAAATAATTTTTGTATTAATTACTTAATGCCAACTAAACGTAACAATGTTAAGTTAGCATGTTAGCAGTATATTGTAAACATAGCATGCCTTTTTGAGTCCTACCCGTGTTTGTGCAAATTGATGAAATTAAATATAGTTTACTTTGATAATAAACAAAATATAACATTTTAAAGCTAAATCTAATGCTTCAAAAAGTATTTTAAAAAATAGATGAAATTTAATATTTACTAAAAGTCCAGCTGCAGATTGAGCATACCATGAAATCACAGAAGTCTCTAATTTATCTGTGACTTTATTAGCTTTGGATCTGGAATCCATATCTCATTGGGACTCAGGACTAGCTAATTAAATACATTTATCCATGCTGGCCACTGCGATTGAGGTTCAGCAAAATTTCAAAGATGAGAAGAAAATTAAAAACAGTTTTTAAGAATTATGGCAAAACAACTTTACAACATCAGTTGGTTGACTGACTAACTACTTTGGATGTTATTGGTTATTAAGATACATTGTGAGATATACCACTTTTATTCAGTGCCCAGAGGCCTGTACTATGAAGCAGGACTGACCCTGGGTTTCTTGTGCTGTGAAGGTGGTTTTTGGTAACATATGCGGTAGACCTTACCTGCTGGGGAATGTTGTGGAAGGTTATGTTTGAGATTAGAGATCACCAGGGCAGAAATCCCTGCCTACCAACCAATCACTTCTGAAAAATAGTATCTGTGTGCAGACAGTAGTATGTTTTTCAGCAGTTTGTGTTTCCCTGATGAGCACCAGTACAAAATATTCTTAAACTTTATTCCTTTAGGGGTTTTTTTCATGTCGGCTAAACACAATTATACAACAATTTCATTGTTTTATTAGCATTAATGTATTCATATATGATATTAATATATTATATATGAAAACAGGAAACTGCTGGAGAAAGTTTTCAACTGGTTTAACTGGCAACAGGTGAGCAGAGATTCACCAATCTGCAAAGACGAGACACATTACATTACATTCTCAGCCGGAAAAGGGTGGAGTGCCCACTCCGGGTCGGGGATGAGTTCCTGCCCCAAGTGGAGGAGTTCAAGTATCTCGGGGTCTTGTTCGCGAGTGATGGGAGAAGGGAGCCGGAGATCGACAGACGGATTGGGGCTGCAGCTGCAGTAATGCGGACGCTGCACCGGTCCGTTGTGGTGAAGAGGGAGCTGAGTGTAAAAGCGAAGCTCTCAAATTACCGGTCGATCTACGTCCCTACCCTCACCTATGGCCACGAGCTGTGGGTAGTGACCGAAAGAACGAGATCTCTCCCTTAGAGATAGGGTGAGAAGTTCGGCCATCCGGGAGGGGCTCAGAGGAGAGCAGCTGCTGCTCCACATCGAAAGGAACCAGCTGAGGTGGTTCGGGCATCTGACAAGGATGCCCCCTGGGCGCCTCCTGGGTGAGGTGTTCCAGGCATATCCCACCGGGAGGAGGCCCCGGGGCAGACACAGGACACGCTGGAGAGATTATATCTCTCGGCTGGCCTGGGAACGCCTTGGTGTTCCCCCGGATAAGTTGGAGGAGGTGGCTGGGGAGAGGGAGGGCTGGGCCTCTTTACTTAGGCTGCTGCCCCCGCGACCCGGCCTCGGATAAAGCGGATGAAGATGGATGGATGGATGCAAAGACGAGGCATGCAAATGTATGCCTCGTCTTTGCATGTATGCATTTGGATGCAAATGTATGCAAAAACTGGTGACTAAAAAAAATACTGAACGTTTGATACTTGCACTGAGCAGCATTTAAGTGTAATATGCAAGTGCTAGTGAGTAAAGCACAAGTGAATGAAGGACATTTTCTATCCCTTTCCAATGAGCTACTGCCAGCGATGACACATTTTCTAAATTTAAGTCTAAATCTATTAAAATAAGGTGGCAGCAGCGGCACGTTCATTACAGTGCAGTTGTAGTGACAGAGCATTATATTCAGCGAGGCAGGAAAAATGAAATGTAAGCACAAAAGTAGCCTCGCTGGTGTTTTATAGCAGCTTTCAATAACCAAAGTGACTTAGCCTTGTAACTCTTGAGCAGCCTCCTTCATCACATGATAAAACTAAAAGCTCTGGTTGCTGGATCTGGAGTCCGACTTTATAACCAGCTGCTTAAAGTCTCGCTTTTCCACCATATAACTGCATCGGTGATTTCCATCCACCCTTTGTTTTTCCAGTTATATGGAGCGAGTGCTCCGGGGACTCTTGGTGGAGTCACTTGTTTACATTTGAGTCGCACATCACCAGCTGCTCGTATCACCTCGTTCTTAGCATTTGATGCTGGGTTTTTACCTCATTTGATGATACGGGTTTGTTGTTTTCACCTTTAGCGAGAAGAGTTTTCTTTTATATTTTTCAAAGTACCGTGATTTGTTGGAAGCTGTTGAAGTAGATCCCTTTTTAGGTACTAATTCATCGTCGGAGGCTGACACATAGCTCTCGCAGTCAGACATGCCTGGGACTGTATGCACTGGAAACATGGGATTATTATTGCAGTTTAGTGAAACTAAACACACCGAACATGGAACACGAGGCCACACTGTTAGCGAAGATTTACGTAAAGTTGACAAGCTGAACGCATTCTGTACTGTACAGGAGACACAGTACGAGACTGATTGACAATGGTCTACAGCCTATCAGGACGCAGAACACCATACACTGTAAAAAACAAACCAAAAAAAACAAAGTTGCACACAAAAAATCATCGAAACAACGACGCCACGAAAGGTGAACCGTGTTATAGTGAGGGACCACCGTAAGCTCAAAATGCTGGGACACAGACCCAGCCCAGTGATATGTGTGTGTTAGACTGGTCAGATAATTTCTACCAGCATGTAAAACAGGAGACTGACGGAGGAAATGAGTCGGGGAATGCCTCGTGTCTGCCTGCTGCGCTCCTATAACGTCTCGCATTACTACAAGTGTTCTTTTCCTTTTATTCAAGCACGAGAAGACTATTTTCAAAGGCTTTCTTGGCAAAATGTGGTGTGAAAGCTCCTCATGCGTCTGCGCTTTAGGATCATCAGTGACTCACAACCTCAACAAATCAGTCCAGCGAGCAGATGAGCAAGCACTCACATTTCCAGCACTCCCTGCCATTCTGCTCTCCTCTGATGTTCACTTTAGATTTTTCTCCCTCAGCTTCCCCGCCTCTCCGCTCGCAGGGCATTGCCCCTCTTTTTCTCTCTCTTCACCACAAGGAGTAGTCCTTTGTGTTTGTGGATGTATTTCTGCTATGACTGTGTCTATTCTGTATCCGTTCTTTCTCTTTACATGCTCGTGCTTGGATTGGTTCAGTTCAGGCAGAATTACAGATGGATTACATTAGATGGATTGTACTGAATGCTTTACACCAATATGTTTTCTTGTAATTGCTGTAGTTTAGAGTGTTTACTTGAATCGGCTGCTCTTTGAGCAGTGTGTATGATTCATTTCACTGATGCCCCATTAAGCTGTTTGCTTTTATCTCCCTTCCAGATTTCCTTATTTATTTTTAACTTGGCATGTCCTCACTAGTTGCCTGCCTCGCTAAAGGTCACAACACCATCAGCAACATTACCACAAATACCAGCTAAACAAAAAATAAATAATAAATCTGGCAACCTGTTACCGTGCCTGCCTGCCTGCCGTCACAACAGCCGCCAGCCAATCCTCAGCGTTGGAGGTGTGGCTTGTACTCGCTGCGTGCCTGCTCGGAGCTCCTTGTGTATATTCTGAATGAAACGGCAAGTGAAGCATTTCCCTGCGTGCTGAGCGCTGCTCCGCTCGCTGCTCTGAGTGTGCGAGTGAAGGGAAATCTGACTTGAGCCTCAGCATAGTGGGAGTCACTCTGTGCCACACCGGGAGTGCCTTTGGGTGAGGCGGGGGTTGTTTTGCAAGAAAGGGGTTCGTCAAGCAGTGGTTAATGGAGAGAGAGCAAGACAGGAGGAGGCAGAGAGCACTTTTCAGTCCCTCTGAATCTTTCATGAAGGGAGATCCTCCAACATCAAGCCGCCTGATGGACTGAGAGAAAGAGTTAGTGTTCGCTTAACAGGCACCAACAGTGACAGAGGAACACGGGGAGAAGGAGGGGGCACTGGGGCGTGAGACCAGGAGAGACCAGGAGAGGGATGGACAAGCCGTAATAAGAAGGGGAATTCTTCTGTATGTGGCCCAGCTGTAGAAGCTCCTCTGAGAGCCTCTGATGAACCGAAGACCAGCAGAAAAACAGAGGGCACGAGCCACAGAAGAGAGGGAGCGGGAGGGCACGACCGCTGGCTGGCTAATCCCTAAAAACTCGCGAAGAACGAGGGAAAAGGGGAAGAATTGAAAGCACAGAGGCAGAGCAACAAAAAGGTATGTGTGAGCTGGCCTTTTCCTGAGTGACCGTTTGTGCATGCTCAGGCTCTCTGCAGCATTTTAACCCAGTGGAAAAGTTCAGTGTGTCTACAAGAGAAGGGCTAACTAAAGCATACATGACGAGCCCGTGGGGCTAAAATTGGGCGGAATTTGGTAGAATTTGACAGAAGAGCACAAGTCTGCCCACAGGGATGTCATCCAACGAGCTGAGCGTCGAGATGGACTCGTGCATTCGGACGTTCAAGGAGCACATGCACCTGGAGCTGGAGCCACCCAAGATGCCAGGTGTCATGGGAGGGAAGAGGGGAGCCACGTCCCCGAAGCTGTCCCCTAGAAGCTCCCCGCGGCTCTTCCGCAAGCTGATGGTCAACAAGAGCATCCGACAGAGGCGACGCTTCACTGTAGCTCATACCTGGTAAGGCCTGTGGGTTGGTGGGCAATAAAAAAGTAGGGGTGGAGGGAAAATGTGCAGACTAAGATTGATTGATGTGACAGAGAGTTAAAGCTAGGGGAAAGACTGAATGTGGATGTGAATAGTAAAGTAAAGAAGATCTAATGGGTTTACTTTGGTGGGAAACCCATGAGGGAGCGTGGCTGAGGGACAGCGTTAGAGCTGGGGTGTAACCGTCGGGGAGGAATTCATTTGCCAATAGAGATAAAGGGTTAAACAGCCGGACGGTGACGTGGGGAAAAGAGGGAAAAATGGAAGGTGAGAGAATCCAAGTATAGAGACTGAGCTGACAAAAAACAGCCCGTGGTTTCTAAAAGGGAAACCAATTTTCTGGTAAGCATGGGGTCAGAAATATATCAGGGCTGGGCTGCTGTGGGATGACTCGTTACTGGGTTAGAGGATTACATAATGGACTAAAATCACATTCGGCAGACTCCCCTGTCCTCCATTTTGATGTGGTGTCTCTGCCCCATACCTGGGTGAGATTTGTGTGCGTGCAGATCAGCCCTTGTTTTGGATGGCTGCTGTGATATGCAGGGAGTGTTGGGTGTGTTATGCAACCTGGTGGTTCTTACCCTTTTTTTCTTTTGGCTGACAACCCCAATGAGGAAATGGATGTTCACACAACACGAGCGCAACACAAAATGCCAAATATGTTGGAGCATCCACAGCACGGAGTACGGCTCTGTTTACATTTCGTTGTGTAGTTTACACAGACGGCATTTCTCTTTGTGTCAGTCTTATTATAAAGAAGCCCAAATGCAGGAAGTCTGACTTTCCGAGTTCAGTAAGAGCACAGGGTCTACTTCCCATAAACACCTTAATTCTATCCTTTTTTTTCTATTTTGTGCCCCCACCCACACCCTAAATCTACCTTTTCATTTTGCAGCGGTTAGAGACTACAGGAGAAAGGATGACTTGCTTTGTTATGCAATGTATGGATTAGAGGCAAAGAGCTGATGTGATTTGACTGCAAGAGCTCAAGGTGACTCTTTCTGTTTAAATTAGGCGGTGGAAGACGGGGATGTAATTCTTTATTTTTTTTTCGTGACATTTTTGAAGGTGAAAACCATCACAACCATCTTCAGAGGAGGGTGATTGTCACGTACCCTTAAGCACGTACCGCATGACACCGAAATGGGTTGCACATTCGACGTAACATGATAAAGCAGGCTTGTCACTGCTTGGGCGGGTCTTAAAAAAATTCCCTGTGGTGGGACATGCAGGAAGAAAAAGAAAAATGAGTCTCGATATCAATCTGCCCCTCTGTGTTGTGACTACAATCTGAGATGTTTGCATCACAGAAAAAGAAATAACGTGTGTGATGTGCAGCTTTACCTGTGGTCCGTGTAAGAGTGCATACGTGCACGGATGATTTTGAATGCAGATATTACAGCGGTTGTTTGTTTTGCCCCCTCTCGTTGTATATCTCACCATCTCCTCCCTACACAGCAGCAGCAGAAAGGGGACTCGTGCCTGTTTATCTCTCTGCTTGTATAGTATAGAGCACAGGGAGATTAGTGGGGGTTGGGTGGGTACAGGGGCAAAGCACAAGAAGGGAGAAACAAGGAGAATGGCTTCATTTAGACATCATTAAAGACGTCAGTAGTTTCCTTTGACTTGTTCGTTCTCATAAATCCACAGCATATGGGCCGGAGCCAGGGACTCGACAACACCTATAACACTAATTGCAGCCATTAGGCGTCAGTCTAATGCATTTACAGCAGATTCATGATAGGGCGTCCTCGGGCAAGACACAGAGATCTGTCTGCTGTCTAATTATAATTCTCTGAAAGTTACAAATAAAAATTTCTTTTAATCAAATAGGAAGGAAGAGATCAAAAAGCAGAGCAGACACAGTAAGAGAGAGCGTTTTGGGGGAGAAAAAACCCACCAGTCATCTCCAAAAGAGGGAGGTGTGGCAATTAGGATGGAAATGCCAGCTGACAGCCAGGACCAGAATAGGACCAGGTGTTTCAGACTTCATTTCATGCTCATTTTCTTTTAATCCCACACACATTAAATGTTAGGATGCCATTAAAATACACAGCGAGACGATTAATCATCACACGTTCGGCTTTATCTCGTGACGTAAAATGTGCTGCGTGCTGCACCAGAATATCAATGACGCTTTTCCTTGGAGAACAAAAACCTCCTCACCTGGAAATCCTTCAGGGCATTACTGTCTGCTCATACTGGCCTAATTGTCTCCCCACCTGTCCCAGACCTCGGGGAAATACTGGAGAAAAATAAGATGAATCGGTGATCCGTATTGCTCAGGCGCGCCTGCCGTCGTACGAGCAAAGAACTGTCATTATGTAATGATGCCTATATGTATGTGAGCTCTAAATGTACCACTGCAATAATTATCACAGGTGAATATTTACTCAGACACATGCTCAGAATATAAATAACCTTTGAGTTCAAATGGTTTTCTTAGTACTGGAAAAGTAGCTAAGTTGCAAATTTAAGGTGCTCTCAGTTGACTATGTGAAAGGGGTTTCTTGTTGTGAGGATCCTCCAGAGAATTGTCACCTGAATCTGCAGCTCCCCCGAGTTTTGCACGGCTGTATAGCCAGTTTCAGCTCATTATTCAGCCGTTTATCGTTTCTTTTTCAGTGTCTCTGCTCTCTGAGCTGTGGAAACGCTCTATAATGCCACTGCAGCAACATCACCTGCCCAAACTGGACACAGGTGGAGCAATAGGGGCCAAAAGAGCCACATGTTCCCCCTATGAAATAGAACATGTTTGCCATATCACCTTGAAATAACAGCAAGCAATAGATCAGTAAGCCTCTTGGATGAGAGCAGTGGCGGTGCCCGCCTGCTTGGGGCCCTGGGCGAACACTCCCTCTGGAGTGTTCACACAAACACACACATATGAAGAGAGAGAGAGTATGCATAGCATGCAAACTGCTACCAAACAGCCATCATAATTCCTCATACAATGAGAACAGGACAAATCAACAACTGACAATGACTAATTAATATTAAAATCTGTAACATATTGTATTGTTTGGAGTTTAGTCTGTTACTGTTACTATTTTTACCATTTCTTCTTGGAGCAACTGTAACCCACATAATTTCCTTTGGGATTAATAAAGTATTCTGATTCTGATTGTTTCAGGATGACCTGCCATTATCCAATCACACATCTGCTTACCTGTATCTTTTGCTCGTTTCTCCTCCTCTTCTTTTCTCTTTTTTCTAAACTGAGCACCTGATGGCTTTGAACTTTTCTTGTCCATCTTGGTTTTAATTTTGCACTCCAGTATGAACACAAGTCCTCCAACCCGAGGATCACCACAACATAACCTAACACACCGACACCCTGGTTCACAGATTCACTTTGTCTAAGGTGTATTTCTGGGATTTCGCACAACCCAGGATTCAAATCATGAATACATGATGGGCTTAGATTTACAACATTATGAATGAAATGTGCTCTATTTGGAAGCAGCCTGGTTGTGTGTGAGACTTTAAATCATCAAACTGCAAATTATAAATTTAAATTGTTATTGATCCCTTTATCCCGAGTCCTAAAGTGTATGTTTATTTTCTTACTCTTCTTATATTTATTGTTTGTTTACTTGCACTGCTGTAACTGGAGCCTCGTCGTCTCGTCTCTATATATTCTGGACTGCATGTAGCGGAGATGACAATAAAGTTTACTTTGACTTCGGCAGCGAGCAGGCGCACCGAGGGCTCTCGCGCTCACTTTTCGCGTATAGAATTTTGAAAAAACATTGGTGCAAATTATAAGTCTGTATCATGATGTCTGGTGTTTTCGTGCTTGTTGGTTTGTTTTTATTTAGTTTTATTCTGCCAGATGCTGCTCCAGCCAGCCAGAGAATCCGCCCCTCCCTCTCCTCTCTGTGCCGCAAGCAGCAGGCGCACCTCACAAACGGAGGGCGCCCTTACTCCCAGCAAATGGGCGATAGAAAACCGATCGGTGCCTACGGCATTCCCAAAATGCGCTGGCTGATGTTGGAGCAGCATGAGTACGAGGAATTTTTTTTTTTTTTTTTGGCGATACCCGTGATGCTGCCCCCCACCACGATGCTGTCCCGGGCAACCACCCGTGTCGCCCGTATCTAAAACCGCTACTGGATGAGAGCATAGACGTCTTCAAAAAAAGTCCAGTTGCCTTCTTTCAAAGCTCCTTAGATTTGATCATTATCCAACATAACCATAGCTGTGACCAAAGAGGTTATGCGTGCATCATTCCTTCTGTCGGCAAACACAGTAGTTCGAAGATTTTTGAGTAAATTGTGGTAAAACTTTGTAGGAGTGTAGAGTGGGGTCATGTTAGCAATCCACTAAAATTTCAGTCAACAGTCAACATAATGATTTATGGTGGAAAACTGGTAACAAATATAACTGATTCTTACAAGTGTGGTGCGCCAGCATATAACAAGTGATAATAATGCTATTTTTATTATTATATTTATATGATATATATATACTATAATATATATATATATATATCATATATATATATATATATATATATATATATAAATGATTATGGGAAAGTACTATAACTGATTTCAGTTGGTCGAGAAAACGTGATATATTTAAAATATATATTAATATGATTATACATTCTTAACATTGTTTATTCAACAAATGTATATATATATATATATTTTTATATATATATATATATATATATATATATATATATATATATGATATATATAACCATGTTTCTTACAGCCATTGTTTGTATTGGCAACATATAGAAAATGATATATGGGGACTCTGAGTATCACAATACATCTTGTTCAATGTCAAACAAGGTCAAACCTTCATAAAACGTGTTTTTTAAAATAAATAAATAAATGTGCTCCAAATTCTGCTGCTTTTGTTTGTATTGGCAACATTTCAGAAATGATACTCATATATGGAAATTCCTTCTTTAACCTCCTAGGACCTGGCGCCCACATATGTGGACATCACATTTTGGGTTATTTTGACCAAAATACTGAATTTTGCTCTACATGGGCCTGATATCCACTTACGAGGACATTAAACTGCTGCTGTTCTATCAAAATTAGAAATGCATGCAGAAATCATTTCTATATACGAGATCCAATGCTGTTCCCTTAAAAGTAAATACTGCCCCGAGAGTCTTGGTGGAGGTTCGCCCTCTTGGAGTGCTGCTTGTTTCATCACAGTTTGTCATAACGGATGAAAACCGGCACTATAAAAGCAACAGAAAGGCTGGTGGAGCTGTGAAGTAGATCGGATGTTTATTTGCCATTATCTGTTCATCATGTTTTTCCAGAAATTGCCAGCTAGGGTCTCCGTCCATTCGAACAACTCCAAGCATGGAGTCTGTCGTGTCTCCCGGTCACCAAAAAAGGCAACTCTGTTATTGTGCAATCAGACAGAGTGATCATATTAGAGAGAAACATTACTGTGTTGTTGGATTTGAATTACTTGTGGGAACAGTCTGGGACATGGGTTTTTAGACGGTTACATTTAAACAGTTTAAACCAAGCTTGTAACAAAAAGCAACAACAACTAAAAATGGATGATTTATTCTCGAGGTATAGTCGGGGATTTTATTGTAACCACACAGAGAAATATCTTTCATTAGCTGCTTTTGATTCATAAACTAGGCGGGTGGCGCTAAAATCAAACTGCTCAATCTTTTTAGGATTATCTAACTAAACAAACATACTTCCCATATTTTTTCCCAGACATTTTTTTTTCTCATGCGTAATGTCTGGTTTTAAATAGCGAGGGCTTATAAATCCCAGCCTTGATGGTAGCAGTATCTGCTGCTGTGGTTGACGAGTGGCTGGTGATCTTCTGACCTACTGGCAGTCAGACAATGACTCTTCTGTTTGACCGGTTCAGCGGTTCCCCCGTCTCTGTCTCCGTCTTTTACGCTCTCTTTGTCTGTCTTTTCTAAATTTGTCCCATTCTGTCTGCTTCATTCTTTCCCTCGCTGCTTGTTTGTTTCTCCTGTGTTTTCTTCTTCAGTCTTTTTATTCCTGCTTTGGTTTCTTTTATGGGCGCCCTTCTCCCTTTTCTTTCTTGTCTGTCTTTCTCTCTTTTGCACTCCAAAGCACCGCAAGATGTAAATGTTTGATGGGCAGCTGAGGCGTACGACCGCTCTGTTTTCCACTCACACAAAAAGCACATTAAGGGGGGAAGAGAGAGGGTGAGGGAGACGGAGACAGAGGGAGAAATTGCCATGGGAATAGGAAGAAGGGAAAAAGAAAAAATATTATTTGCAAAACTTTAGATTTTTAATTATGCTTGCAAATAAATGAACTACACAGTACATGCTTTGCATAACTACTAAACAACACCTAATTAAGATCATCACACCTACATATCTGCGAAATATATAATGCGTAAAGGTCTCTGTCGACAACAAAAGGAAAGATTGTTCACTTTCTCAGCTTTGCCGTCCTTATGCGTGTGACGTCCACAAGATACTTTCAGGTGTGGGGGAAGAGTTGCTGGATATGGGCGGAGGGACGGATAATGAAATGGAGGGAAGGATGTAGAAAGAGAGAGAACCAGTAAAACAGACTTCATTCACCACAGCAGCGAAAACAAATAGAGGTGGCCCTGCACCGAGGGTTATTTACCTTAGCTTAAATGTCAACCTAAATGCCCATCTCGCGGCTCTGTTCTATCCGGCACCCCGTCTGCTATTGATTTGTTTCTTTCTCTTCTTGCACTGTGACTCACCCGAAATCATCTTTACATGAACGTCAAGAAAAGGCTCGACGTGAGCATTGTTATTGCTGCAGCCAACGTGTTTACGCCAACTGCTCACTTGAGTAAGAGACGGGGGGACAGATGGAGAGACAAAAGAAACCATTTCATTACACAGCAAACAGCAGAGCAAATGTTTGCTTTCTGTCTTTCTTTTTGGACGTTTAGCCGCTTCTGAGCAAAAACCTTATGCAGCATGTTCACTTTTGCATGAGTGAATTTTGGTGACTTGGTGAGCTCCAACCCGCTGTGACCTTTGTTCACGTACCCTTTTGCTCAGACCTTTAATGGTGTTTCTATTAAGTGTGAACAAATTTTTTCAAAGTCTTGATTTCTTTGGTTCGATAAAAAGGATACGTGGCAAGAATGAGGCAGAACTGAGTTAGCGTTATCCTGGGTAGAGTCGGCCAGAGTGGCGCTGTTTCTTTGTCTCCAAGTTGGT